>NC_060174.1:98969245-99151745 GCF_021184085.1 Oncorhynchus gorbuscha | reverse complement strand
AACTTAAATCCTTGGACAAATCTCAAAACTAATGCTCTGGGTAATTGTTTTGGCTTTGTCTTTTTTTAATGTAATTAATTTCCATTTAATAAAATAATTTTGGGTCTTGGAAGGACCTGGTATTTTGCAGAGGAATGCTGCACTTGAAAAGTAGTTATGACTTAATGGGAATTCCACTTGCAGCAGGAAGGATTGGCTTAGAATGCGTGTCCCTCAGCGAATTGGTTGAATGTTAATCAAGATGCCTTTCGCACACACAGAAGGGTCCAGTCTGGGCCTTGCTCTGCCCTGGGCTGCACAACCGCACAGACAGACACATGCAGGAAGAGACAGAGAGAAGGACAGACGGAGGTAGAGAGGTAGAGAAGGAAGGAGGCAGGGAGGGAGGGAGGAGGCAGGGGGATGTTTAAAAAAAACTGGGCTTTGGTGTTGTCTCACTAGCTTAGAGCTGATTGGTTTCAGATTATCTATAACCACACAAGGTTGAGTTAAAGGAGAAAGGACTATGGGTGCCTTAGTGTTCAGAGTTAGAACTGCTTTCCTCTCCTTCTGTTCTTCCTGTAATTTCCTGATAGCCAGAGTCCACGGTATCAACTCCAAACAAACACATGGATTTGGTTTTCTGGTGCTGTTCCACTGAGAGGTACATGAGTTCTCCAGACTTGTATGTTACTTGCAATGATTTTGTGTTCCTCCCCCTCCCTCCTTTACTCTCAACCTATTTCCCTCCCTCCCTCATCTCTGACGTGAAGGGCACCAGGCCTCCGGAGATCTTGTCCCTCTGGAAGAAATGCTCTCTGCTCCTTTTTTTCCCATAAAATGATTTATGTCTGACAGGCCTCCTTGAGACAAATGGCTGCCATATGGAGAAAGGGAAAACTCTCTGTCCCTTCTTTTTTCCCTGTGTGTTTCAGTTTTAGAAATTTCAATAACTTGGCTGTGGTGCATTTTTTATTATCCCGAGGATTTAGCCCCGGCTTCCTAGGGCAGGGGTTCTCAAACTCTTTGGGGCCGGGGACCCCTTTTGTGATAGCAAATTCATCAGGGACCCCCTCATAATCAGAACACAACTTTAGATAGATTTTAAAAAATAATACAAGGAGTTTTACTATGATTTCAGCAGTGCAGGGCCAGACAAACCAAGTCTCAGGCCCTGTGAAGGAACATTTTAAAGGCCCGCCTCTTGACATCGGATAATTTTTGCTCCAGTTTTCAAGCTAATTTCCTGCAATTCTACATATTTAGTCATGGGGCAGAGAGATGTTTTTGTTGAAGCTTTAATTAAAGGTAATATCCTTCAATAATAATTGGTTGAGTACTGTGGATGTAAGGTTCTGCTTTTCTTTGTCAAGCCTGTGATATTTTTCTTTGTGTTCTTGAAAGTAGCCCTGTTTCTTTGTGTTCTGGAACGTAGCCCTGTTACTTTGTGTTCTGGACCGTAGCCCTGTTTCTTTGTGTTCTTGAAAGTAGCCCTGTTTCTTTGTGTTCTGGAACGTAGCCCTGTTTCTTTGTGTTCTGGAACGTAGCCCTGTTTCTTTGTGTTCTGGAACGTAGCCCTGTTTCTTTGTGTTCTGGAACGAAGCCCTGTTTCTTCGTGTTCTGGACCGTAGCCCTGTTTCTTTGTGTTCTGGAACGAAGCCCTGTTTCTTCGTGTTCTGGACCGTAGCCCTGTTTCTTTGTGTTCTGGAACGTAGCCCTGTTTCTTCGTGTTCTGGACCGAAGCCCTGTCTTTCATTTTTGTTCATTGATTTCACCTGTGTTGGTTTCTCACCTGGTCTCATCAGCTCCCTATTTAGTTCAGTTCTTTCTGTTTGTATGGTTGTGAGGTATTTTTGTTTTTGCCTACCTATGTTTGACCATTGCATGCCTGTGACCACGATTCCTGCCTTCTGTGAAGTCTTAATAAACATCTGCCGTGCTCTGCGTGTGAATCTACACCTTTTTCTCCCTGAGTATTCATTACAGTGGATACCAATATTCCTGTGAACCTACCAGGCTCATGTTTTCCAAGCTTAAGAACATACATTGTAGGTTAATAATATTACATTGTATTACACTCTCAAATTATTCCATGGATCCCTTGGCCAAAATGAGTTAAATCTGTTATTGTTAGTAATATTTATTACAAAAATATTAAAGAAAAAAATAAATAGATGTCATATTTTGAGATCTGGCAGTGGACACCCTTCAGTACCTCTGCGGCCACTTTGAGAACCCCTATCCTAGGCCATAAGTTAATGGCGATATAGTGTGCAGATTCCCTACAACACCTAAGTTCGCCACCAGGCGTCCTACCTGGGTGCATACCTGGCTGACCTGGGTGTTGGCGGTGGAATTCGGCGATAAGGGCCGGGTACAAGATGTCTTTAGTAGGAACCTAGCACCTCTCCTCTGGGCCATGTCCCTCCCAGTCAACCAGGTACTGCCCCATGGTCGAAACTTCAGGAGGCGTCTCCCCATATACGCTGCCTGGCCATCGATTACCCAGGGGGCGGGATGAGCCTGGAGACAGAAGGCAAAGGACAGCGAGACACAGGCTTAATTCTGGAAATATGGAAAGTAGGGTGGATACGGAGGGTACGGGGTAACACAAGACGGACAGCAGTGGAACTCAGGACTCTGGAGATGGGAAAAGGACCAATGAACCGGGGAGACAGTTTGCGGGACTCTACCCGCAGGGGCAGGTCCCGAGTGGAAAGCCATACCCTCTGCCCAATGTGGTAGCGGGGAGCTGGAGTCCGGTGACGGTCCGCTTGTCGACGATACCTGGAGTTGGTCTTGAGAATAGCCACCCTGGCTCTTCTCCAGGTATGTCAACAGCGGCGGACAAACATCTGGGCCAAGGGTACGCTGACCTCCTGCTCTTGGAGCACTCGAAAGGGGAGAGTCCCGTGGCAGAACAGGGAAGGGTGTTCTGGACATACGCCACCCAGAAAAGTTGTTGGCTCCAGGTAGTGGGATTGGTTGAGACTAGGCATCTAAGTGTGGTTTCCAGGTCTTGGTTGGCTCGCTCTGACTGACCGTTGGTTTGGGGATGGAATCCCCAACATAGCCTGGTTCCTCTCTAGGTTTCTTTCTAGGTTTTGGCCTTTCTAGGGAGTTTTTCCTAGCCACCATGCTTCTACCCCTGAATTGCCTGCTGTTTTGGGTTTTAGGCTAGGTTTCTGTACAGCACTTTGAGATATCAGCTGATGTACGAAGGGCTATATAAATAAATTTGATTTGAATCTGGATGACAGGCTGGCCGACGACTCAATAAGCATGCAGAATGCCATCCAGAACTGAGATGAGAACTGAGGACCCCCGTTCAGAGACTATGTCTAACGGGAGTCCATGGATCCGGAAGACATGCTTCTTGGCAGAAGGTAGTATGGGGAGAGGAATGAAATGGGCGGCCTTGGAAAACCAGTTGACGACCGTCAGAATGACAGTGCTGCCATCATTCAGAGGAAGCCCAGTGACAGTCCAGAGATATACTGTATGAGACCAGGGACGGTGAGGGACCGGTAGTGGCTGCAGGAGGCCACACTGGGCATGCAGCGATGAAGGCAGAGGCGTCAGAAACCATTGTGGGCCACCAGAAGCTTTGTCGAAGGAAGGCTGTACGACGGGACCCTGGATGACAGATCAACCTGGAGGAATGAGCCCATTCCAGGATCCAGGACCGGACTTGATTAGGGAAAAATAGCCGGTTATCCAGGCCCCCTTCAGGTCCAGGCTGGGAGCGTTGTGCCTCGTGGACCAGGTTCTCAATTCCCCAATCCACAGTGGCAGCAAGGCATGAGGTGGGGAGAATGGTTTCAGAGGTCGAGGGTGTGGCAGAGGAACTGTATAGGCGGGAGAGGGCATCAGGCTTCACATTCTTTGACCCTGGGTGGTTTGAAATGGTGAAGCTAAATCTGGTGAACAGGAGGGCCCACCGGGTCTGCCTGGAGTTGAGGCGCTTGGCTGTATGGAGGAATACCAGGTTTTTATGGTCGGTCCAGACCAGGAATGGCTGTTCTACTCCTTCCAGCCAGTGTCTCCACTCTTTCAACGCCATCTTCACCTCCAGGAGTTCACGGGTTACCAACATCGTAGTTCCTTTCAGCAGGATTGAGACGATGGGACAGGAAGGAACAGGGATGAAGCTTCTGGTCCTGGGCAGATCACTAGGACAGGAAGACACAGGGATGCAGCTTCTGGTCCTGGGCAGATCGCTGGGACAGGATGGCCCTCACTCCAACATCCGAAGCATCCACTTCCACCACAAATTGACGCGAGGGGTCCAGATGGATGAGGATGGGTGTTTATGAACCGATGCTTAAGATCCACAAAGGCTTTGTCAACAGCTGGAGACCATTTGAACGGAACCTTGGGAGAGGTGAATGCCGAGAGGGGGGCCACCAGGGTGCTGTAGTCCCGAAATGGCGGTAGAAGTTTGCAAAACCAAGAAGCCGTTGCAACTGCACCCTGGATGTTGGTTGAGGCCAATCCACCACTGCTTTCAACTTTCCAGGATCCATCTGAACATAGCCCTCAGCAATGACATAACCCAGAAAGGTAATTGAAGAGTGGTGGAACTCACACTTGACATGAAGAACGTGTTCCTGTGCAGATCGGTAAAAAAACAGGATGTCGTCCAGGTACATGAACATAAAACTGGTTAAGTATGTCCCGAAGCACATCATTGACCAAAGCCTGGAAAACAGCGGGGGCGTTGGTGAGTCCAAATGGCATGACCTGGTAATCATAATGTCCACTGGCTGTGTTGAAGGCTGTCTTCCACTCATCCCCCTCGCCTATCCAACCAGGTGGTAAGCATTACGAAGGTTCAACTTTGAAAATGTGGTGGCTCCTTGGAGAGGTTCAAATGCCGAGGAGAGGTAAGGGGTAATGATTCTGGACAGTAATGTCGTTAATTCTCCGGTAGTCAATGCATGGACCAGGGTCTTGTTCTTCTTCTCCACAAAGAAAAACCCTGCGCCGGCAGGAGATGCAGACGGACGAACGGCCCCAGTAGCCAGAGACTCCTCTATGCACTCTTCCATAGCTTTGGTCTCTGGTCCGGACAGAGAATACAACTGACCCCGAGCAGGTGTAGTGCCTGGGAGAAGGTCCATGGCACAATCATAAGGATGGTACAGGGGAAGGGAAGTAGCGCGTGCCTTACTGAACACTTCCAGGAGGTCATGGTATTCAGTAGGAATAGCAGAGTCATCCACAGTCTTGCTAACATCCTGAGGAGAACGACTTGGGGATGTGCTGCTTGACGGCAGTGGGAATGGCAAAATGGGCTTCAACCCAGGATGGAGCTTGTGGTCCAGTCAATCACAGGATTGTGCTTTTGTAGCCAGGAAAATCCCAAAACAACCGGAACATGGGGAGCTGCAATGAGGAGGAACTGTATTGTCTCACTGTGGTTACCAGAAACCCGTAATTGAACGGGCACAGTACTATGGGTGACTTCCCCTATAGAGTGGCTATCCAGTGCCCAAGCATCTATGGGAACAGAGACAGGCTGAGTGGGAAAACCAAGCTCCGAAGCTATTGTGGCATCCATAAAACTTTCATCAGCCCCAGAGTCAATGAGCGCTCAGAGAGACTAAGACTGGTCTCCCCAAAGCACAAGCTCAAAAAAAGGTGTGCGGGTGATGGGAATTAAGGAACTCCCAGTCTGACTCACCATAGTACTGGTATCCACTAGAGACAAGGTTTCCGAATATGGAAGGTCTATAAAATGTCCTGCCCCAACACAGTACAGACAACAGTTACTGTTCATCCTCCGTGAGCGTTCCCCAAATGATAACCTCGCTCTTCCCAACTGCATAGGCTCAGGAGTATCCAACTCACCCGTCGTAGATTCACGAGAGAGCTCAGGTAGCTTCGAATCCTTTTGGAAGAGCTGCCTTCGGATACTTCAGGAATCCCTTGGTGGTGAACAGAGCAGCTAGCTCATCCTTTACCTCCTCAGATAATCAGTGCAAAAAAGTATCTAAAAGAGCCTCTGGATTCCAGGCACTCTCGGTGGCCAATGTGCGAAAATCAACCGCGTAGTCTGCGACAGTACGGGAGTTTTGACTTAAGTCAAGCAGTTTACTGGCCGCCTTTCTCCCGGAAACCGAGATTCAAATACCTTTCTCACTTCTGCCATGAATTCCTCCAGATGACCAAAAGTGGCAGATTGTTGCTCCCAAACCGCCGTAGCCCAGGAGAGCACCCTTCCCGACATTAGCGTAATAGTATACGCTATCTTCGATCTGTCTGAAGGAAACGAAGATGGTTGAAGCTCAAAAATAAGTGAGCACTGAGAAAGAAACCCAGGCAGGTACCAGGATTCCCCGAATATTGCTCCGGAGAAGGTAAGCTTGGTTCTCAGGGAGCCGGGATAGGCTGTACAAACTCACCACAGACAGGGGGGAAATTACTGGGTGATTGGGGTTTTCCAGAGGTGGCAGGCACCCTCTGAGCTAACTCCCTGATTTGCTCCATAATAGCCTTTACCCTTGGTTGTGGCGTTCTCTCAAGGACCTGAGCCCTTCCAAAAGGCCATGTCTCCTAATGGTGGCTCCCTGCAGTCAGCCATGTTAAATTCACCACCCTGCATGCCACACAGGAAGGATACCCTGACGTGTTACTACAGTGTAATGGATGTTTATTGACCAGCTGTGTCCCATATCTCCTCCCAGCAACAGGTTAAATGTATTAATTTTATCTCAATATAGTGGAGTGATTGACAGGCCGAACCAAAGTGATATAACATGCCCTTCGTCTGGAGAGAGAAGTGACCAGTGTTTTCCCAGTGCAGTATCCATCCTACATTCAAAGTTCTTCATCCATCCCAGTATAAAATGTCCTGACCCTGGGGGAACAGCTTGCTGGGTTATCTAATCCTCCCTAGGCTTCCCCCTCCCTCCCTGAATCTCCATTCCTTCCTTCCTCCATCTCTCCTCTAATAGCTCCCTTCTTCCTGCTGGACAAAACTGTCTCTTTGTGGCTGCTGTTAGAGCAACATTAAGAACAGGAATAGGGAAATTGTAAACAGGAGGCGTTTGGCCTATACAGGCCAAGGCATACACAAGGCCTCTGAGGCCTGCTTCATGCCAAACAAAGAACCAGAACCTTGTTGCTTGGGGGTTGAGGGATTTCATTCTGTGAGCGAAGAAAAGCATTCAGCCTGCCTGAAGTGAAGTCTTTGTAAAGAGATACTTGCATAATATATGCATTTCTGAGCAGAAATCATACCTTCCTATTGATACAGTGGCAGGGGTAACGTGGACCCAGTGACAGCCTAGTCTTGAACACCAAACCCTAGGCAACAGTGACTAGGGTCTGGTTTCAATGATGGACTCTTTTTGCAACTTCGATTAGGGGGGAAATATTGTTCCGGGGCAGGTCCTCTCCAGACAGAGAACTCTCCCAACAAATCACGAGGCCAGAACTTCATGATTGAAAACCGAAGTTTGCAGGAAAACCTTTGAAGTGGTGTGCGTGAAGGTAGTCGATGCAAACTAGCCACTTGGGAAATGCATTCATTAAACATAATCTGGTGATCTCCATCTTGCTAGCTATTATTTTGTATTTTTTTCAAGCGGATAAGGACGTAGGCAGTGTAATAGTTCCTCTAGGCCAAAACACACCATTATTGAAACCAGACCCTAGTCACTATTGCCTAAGGTCAGGTTTTGTTGAGACTGGTGACACCAAAGCCAAAACACTGGGATGCATGTCCATTAATGCATCCCAATTGGCACTCTATTCCATTCATAGTGCACTACTTTTGACCAGGACCTATGGGCCCTATTCCCTATGGGCCCTGCTCAAAAGTAGTGCACCATTCAGTGAATAATGTGCCATTTGGCTCAGTTGGTAGAGCATGCCAAGCCTTTCATGAGAGATATTGAATACCATTTGAGGGTACCTCCTCGCTCCCTCTCGGTCTCTCTCTCTGACTCTCTTTCTCTCTCACTCTGTTTCTGAACATTCCATCCACTCGCGCTCACACTACATAGTGAATAATGTGCCATTTGGCTCAGTTGGTAGAGCACGGCACTTCCATGGCGCCATAGTTGTGGGCTCGATTCCCATGGGGGACCAGTACAAAATAGTATGAAAAATGTATGCACTCACTACTGTAATTCGCTCTGCTAAATGACTAAAATGTGAATGTGATTTGGGACACAGGCCATGTCTTCAGCTGGCTAATGGATCAGGCTGTCATCTGCATGCCTGTTCACCCAATGGAAACATACACTGATTTGTGATTAATAGGATGCATGCGTACACTCTGGTTTCTCCAACGCTACGGTCAAATGACCTCATCATGTAAAATAATAGATCAGATTGAACCATTATTTTAATGTGGATCTAAATATGAAATAGATCTGTCATTATCAGTAAGCTGTCAACAAGGTAAAGAATACTTGGGAGAGTTGTTGTTTTGTTCTCTGAGTGTGACACTATCTGACAACAGCACACTGACATACCAGTTTGAGTCCAACAGATAGGATTTGTCATCCTTATAATACAAACTGTTGTAATCATTTCAGTGCATTATATTTGCACTTTTTCTAAAGTTCAGTCAGTTCTCTCTTCTCTCTCTCTACGCTGATTCATCCAGCAATCAGTTGATTCTATCCCCTGGGAACTGAGCAGCTCTGCACTACAGCACTTTAGGAATCCAAAAATACATTTAACTTTTTGTCAAGATGGAGAGGGATTATGATGAAATAAAATACTGTAAATAAAAGTAATTACGAGTACTACAGCTACACAGAGACCTGAGTTGTATAGGAGGTGTTGTTGGATTCTTTGGACATTAGACAATGTCTTGAGGGTCTGCTTTGTTATCTGGAGTGTTATTGTTGAACATCTGCACCAGTTTCTCTGCAGCACTGGCTGCATTCTTCTCCTTTTCATATATATAGTGGAAAGATACGGCCCCCATCTGATTCTTAATTAGCCTGCATAATTAGCATTCTTCTTTGACAATGTATAATGCTTTTGGACAGCTGAAGCACACACACACAATATTTATTCTGAAAAACGATCCTTTCTAGTTTGAATTTGTTGTCTAATAGTGTAAATCAAAGCGGATATTTCCTTTCTACTGTCTATGGTGCTTTGTATATGGCCAGAAGGTGGTGTGCCATGTTCGTAAAATCTGTACATCTGTATGGTAGATGTGAAGACAAAGTGTGGCAGGTTAGGCCAAGCCTTTCATGAGAGATATTGAATACCCTTTGAGGGTCCCTCCTCTCTCCCTCTCTCTCTGTCTCTCTCTGACTCTCTCGCTATGATTCTGAACTTTCCATCCACTCGCTCTCTGTGTGTGCTTTGAACTGCTCTTTGAAGGAAAGTCATAAAAAGCCCTTTTATTCAGGCCCAGCCTCTTTGATGGGTTTGCCACTTTGTACAATGCTCTGAACCTTCTTTCACATGCAGGGTAAGACAGGCCTCTGTGTCTGGCACAGCAGACCAGACAGGCCGATGGGTTCGGAGTGGGACCAATCAACCAACCCAGGCCCCAGAGGCACAGCGAGCCAAACCCAGGAAATGACAGCCCATCCTGGGTTAGAGGCAGGAGACAGCACCACCCTCCACCAGCACACATGCTTACCATTGAACCCTGTGTTGTGGTTGCTCACTGTAAATTATACCTCATGTGTCTCTCTTCACCTGCTTGCTATTAATTTTCACTCATTTTTATACTCTTGTTTTTATTCTCTCTTATCTTTTCTCAGTCTAGAGTAGACTGAGTTGGAGGAATAGATTTTTCCTGAATGAACCTCTAATACTATGCGCCTGTTGACATTTCTGGAACAGAATGATTCAAAATTCTTCCCACATCTTGTCAGCTGACCAGTCTGTTTTGGGACATAAAGATGTTAGAAGTGCATTTTAGTGCACTCCTATGGAATGGCTGCCGGTTTACGGAATCCTAACCAATTGTTCTATTGTGTGTGTTTTTTGCATTGTTTGTAACTTATTTTGTACATAATGTTTCTGCCATCGTCTCGTTTCTCGACCGAAAAGAGCTTCTGGATATCAGAAGGATTACTCACCTCGAACTGGACAAAGATTTATTTCTTTAACGAGTCGGATGCAAAGGATTTACTCCAGATACCAGACCATGCCCAAATCCCCGTCATTCATATGAAGAAATCACGCTGATACAGGGGGACGCAGGTCCTGGTGCCTTGTGAGAATTCATAGGCAAGGGGGTAACCCGTCTCTACCATCTGTCATATTGGCCAACGTGCAATAATTGGAGAATAAACTGGATGAGCTCCGTTCAAAACTATTCTACCAACGGGACATTAAAAATGGTAATATCTTGTGTTTCACTGAGTCGTGGCTGAATGATGACATGGTAAATGTACAGTTGACTGGTTTTTCCGTGCATCCGCAAGACAGAACCACTGCCTCCGGTAAGACAAGGGGTTGCTGTTGCTGTGTCTATTTGTCAATAACAGCTGGTGTACGAAATCAAATATTAAGGAAGTCTTGAGGTTTTGCTCGCCTGAGGTAAAGTATCTCATGATAAGCGTTAGACCACACTATTTACCAAAAGTTTTCATCTATATTTTTCGTAGCTGTCTATATACCAACTCAAACCGATGCTGGCACTCAACAAGCTGTATAAAGCCATAATCAAGCAAGAAAATGCTCATCCAGAAGTGGCACTCCTAGTGGCCGGGGTCTTTAATGCAGGGAAACTTAAATCCGTTTGACCTCATTTCTACCAGCATATTACATGTGCAACCAGAGGGAAAAAAACTCTAGACCACCTTAACTCCACACACAGAGATGCATGCAAAGCTCTCCCTTGCCCTCCATTTTGCCAATCTGACCATAATTCTCTCCTCCTGATTCCTGCTTACAAGCAAAAACTTAACCTCTTGCTCCTACCTGACACACAGGCGTCCCATCTAGACATCTGGAAATGTAAATGCGCTACGCTAAATGCTAATAGTACTAGTTAAAACTCAAACGTTCATTAAAATACACATGCAGGGTATTGAATTAAAGCTACACTCGTTGTGAATCCAGGCAACAAGTCAGATTTTTAAAATGCTTTTCGGCGAAAGCATGAGAAGCTATTATCTGATAGAATGTAACACCCCAAAAGACCCGCAGGGGACGTAAACAAAATAATTAGCATAGTCGTCGCTACACAAACGGCACAAATAAAATATAAAACATTCATTACTTTTGACCATCTTCTTTGTTGGCACTCCTAGATGTCCCATAATCACTATTGGGTCATTTTTTCGATTAAATCGGTCCATATATAGCCTAGATATCGATCTATGAAGACTGTGTGATAAACGGAAAAAAATAGCGTCTTATAACGTAATGTCATTTTTTTTTTAATAAAAAAGTTGACGATAAACTTTCACAAAACACTTCAAAATACTTTTGTAATGCAACTTTAGGTATTAGTACACGTTAATAAGCGACCAAATTGATCACGAGGCGATGTATATTCTTTAGCTGTCCATCTGGAAATAATGTCCGGGTAAATCTCAACCGAAATATCCGGTCGGAGACCTGAAGAAATGGCTTGTCTCTTCTTCGTTTGACCAAGAAACAAAGCCTAGGCAAATGACAAGACTGTTGACATCGTGTGGAAGCTGTAGGTATTACAACCTCAGCCCCTTTGCTAGCACAGACTGGAATATGTTCCGTGACTCATCCTGTGGCATTGAGGAGTATACCACATGGGTCACCGGCTTCATCAATATGTTGTCCCCGAAGTGATTGTGTGTACATACCCCAACCAGAAGCCATGGATTACAGGTGTCACGGATCCCACGATACTGGTGCTCATTCTGTTCACCAGTTCCGGAGGTCGACGTCACCGGCCTTCAAGGCTGCACAGACCTGTGTCATTACACACCTGGTTCCAATTCCTCACTGATTGTGTTTGTATTGTTAAGCGGAGCAACACAGGGGAACCCAAGAGCAGACTCAGATGAGGAAACAGGGATGAATAAAACAAAATATTTATTGTTACACAGGGAAATATGGAGTGCAGATCCAGGGAAGCTCGGATGAGTTGCAGAAAAAACAGATGTGGAGACTGAGGTTGGAGTAGAACAGGGTAAACAGGTCCTGAGGGGAATCCAAGGTAGTGGAGGTGAGTAAAATCCAGAGCAAGGTAGTTGGAGCCAGAGACAGAGCGGTAACTGCAATGAGAGGATAAATGGTGTCAGGCAGGGAAACAGGCACATCAGAGTAACAGAATCTTGACTAATCATAAATCTCATAGAATCATAAACTGACTGAGCAGAGATTACGATCTGGCAGAGTGGAAGTGGCAGGACTGAGTATTTGTAGGGGTCTTGATTATGGAACAAGTTGCAGCTGGTAGGGATTTGCTTTGACTCCAGCACACCAGTCTCCAAACACACAATCACACAGTGGGGGAGAGGGAGAGGGAGAGGGAGAGGGAGAGGGAGAGGGAGAGGGAGAGGGAGAGGGAGAGGGAGAGGGAGAGGGAGAGGGAGAGTGCAGGGGTAACTGCAGGTCAAGAATACACCAGATGACCACCAGAGGGCGTAGCAGGAGCAGATGTGACATGTATAAATGTGCCCTTTGTTTCCCCGTTGGGCTGCCCATTATTGTTCCCATGTACGTTGGTCGTATGAGTACCTATGCTTTGTCTCAGCCTGTGCTGCGTGTTTTGTGCTTTATGTATTACGGATCTCGTTCCCTGTTCCTTTTGTTTGGGTACATCCCAGTGTTTTGTATATGTGTTTGTTTTGGGTGTATTAAACATCCAGATGATGTATTCCTGCACCTGTCTCCAAATCCTTTACACCAGCGTGACAACAGGTAACATCTGCACTGAGCTAAAGGGTAGAGCTGCCGCATTCAAGGAGTGGGACTTTAACCGGACGCTTATAAGAAATCCTGCTATTCCCTCAGACGAACCATCAAACAGGCAATGCGTAAATACAGGACTACTACACCGGCTCCAATGCTCGTTGGAAGTGGCAGGGCTTGTAAAACTATTACGGACTACAAAGGGAAGCCCAGCCATGAGTTGCCAAGTGACATAAGCCTACCAGACAAGCTAAATGACTTCTATGCACGCTTCGAGGAGAACAACATTGAAATATGCATGAGAGGATCAGCTGTTCTAGACGACTTTGTGATCACGCTCGCCATAGCTGATGTGAGTAAGACCTTTAACCTTTCTAGCACAGGCTTTCCGCAATGGAACCCCTCGACAACATTCCGCTGAAAAGGCAGCGCGCAAAATTCAAAAATATATTTTTTAACTATGCTACTTTCACACGTTAACAAGTCCAATATAGCAAATGAAAGATATACATCTTGTTAATGTACCCATGGTGTCCGATTTCAAAATGTATTTACAGTGAAAGCACAACATATGATTATGTTAGGTCATAGCAGAGTCAAAAAAACACAGCCTTTTTCCCAGCCAAAGATAGGAGTCACAAAAAGCAGAAATATAGATCAAATGAATCACTAACTTTTGATGATCTTCATCAGATGACTCTCATATGACATCATGTTGCACAATACATGTATGTTTTCTTCGATAATGTGCATATTTATATCCAAAAATCTGAACATTACGTGCAGTAACGTGCAGTAATGTTTTCATTCCAAAACATCTGGTGATTTTGCAGAAATACTCATAAATAACATTGATAAAAGATGCAAGTGTTATTCACAGAATCCTCTATGCAACCGCTGTGTCAGATTTCCAAAAAACTTTACGGAAAAAGCATCACCTGAGAACGGCGCTCAGTACCCAATTCAGCCAAAGAAATAGCCGCCAGTAATCCATCTTCATGAGGAGCGAGCACTTCCTCCGGACAAAAACTCAAAAAGTTATGTTGCAGGTCGTAGAAACAAGTCAAATGATGTTTGCAGAAAAGCACTGGAATGAGAGCATACTCTGTCGGGAGCGCGCGTCATGAGACTGAGGCTCTCTGCCAGTCCACTCACTAAAAGAGCTCCTATGTGCACCTCCTTTATAGTAGAATCCTAAAACTAGGATCTAAAGACGGTGACATCTAGTGGAAGCCCTAGGAAGTGCAAGCACATCCATAACTATCAGGGATTTGAATAGGCAATGTTTTGAAAATCGATTTCTCACTTCCTGTTTGGATTTCTTCTCAGGTTTTTGTCTGCCATATGAGTTCTGTTATACTCACAGACATCGTTCAAACAGTTTTAGACACTTCAGAGTGTTTTCTATCCAATACTAATAATGATATGCATATATTAGCATCTGGGACAGAGTAGGAGGCAGTTCACTCTGGGCACGCTATTCATCCAAAAATGAAAATGCTGCCCTCTATTCCAAAAAGGTAAAACAGTTCAACATTCACAAGGCCGCAAGACGTGTACTCTGAGTTTGTGCTGACCCACTGGCAAGTGTCTTCACAGACATTTTCATCCTGTCCCTGGCCGAGTCTGTTACACCAACATGTTTCAAGCAGACCACCATAGTGCCCAAGAATATCGAGGTAACCTGCCTAAATGACTTGCGACCCGTAAAACTCATGTCTGTAGCCATGAAGTGCTAGTCATGGCTCACATCAACGCCATCATCCCAGAAACCCTAGACCCACTCCAATTTGCATACCGTCCCAACAGATCCGCCCCCAGTTGGTAAGGGTAGGCAACAGCACATCTGCCATGCTGATCCACAACACAAGGGCCCCTCAGGGGTGCGTGCTTAGTCCCCTCCTGTACTCCCTGTTCAACCATGAATGCGTGGCCAGACACAACTCCAACACCATCATTAAGTTTGCCGACGACACAACGGTGGTACACCTGATCACCGACAACAATGAGACAGCCTAGAAGGAGGGTAGTGCGTACGGCCCGGTACATCACTGGGGCAAAGCTTCCTGCCATCCAGGACCTCTATACCAGGCAGAGGAAGGCCCTAAAAATTGCCAAAGACTCCAGCCACCCTAGTCATAAACTGTTCTCTCTGGTACCGCATGGCAAGCGGTACCGGAGCACCAAGTCTAGGTCCAAAAGGCTTCTCAACAGCTTCTACCCCCACACCATAAGACTGCTGAACAGCTAATCAAATGGCTACCCGGACTATTTGCATTGACCCCCCCCCTGTGCTGCTACTCACTGTTTATCATATATGCATAGTCACTTTATCTATACATTCATGTACATACTACCTCAATTAGCCCGACCAACCAGTGCCCCCACACATTGGCTAACCAGGCTATCTGCACTGTGTCCCACCACCCGCCACCCACCATCCACCAACTCCTCTTTTACTGCTACTCTCTGTTCATCATATATGCATAGTCACTTACCCATATCTACATGTACATACTACCTCAATCAGCCCGACTAACCGGTGCCTCGCTACTTTTATAGACATGCTACTGTATATAGCCTCACTACTGTATATAGCCTCGCTACTGTATATAGCCTCTCTACTGTATATAGCCTCACTACTGTATATAGCCTCTCTACTGTATATAGCCTCACTACTGTATATAGCCTCGCTACTGTATATAGCCTCACTACTGTATATAGCCTCGCTACTGTTATTTTTCACTTACTTTTTTACTGTTGTTTTTATTTCTTTACTTACCTATTGTTCACCTAATACTTTTTTTGCACTATTAGTTAGAGCCTGTAAGTAAGCATTTCACTGTAAGGTCTACACCTGTTGAATTTGGCGAACATGACAAATAAACTGATTTGATTTGGTTTCGTTTACCTGGCCACTGTTTCAAATCCAATGCAAGTCAATTGTACCTATATTAGCATTTTCAAGCTTCATGTCCAAATCATCTATAAGTAATTTCATTGAGTTAAACAATACATTTTTATATCGTTTAGGATGATTAGGACATCAGGTGCGAAAATACCAATATAGGTACCATTGACTTGCATTGGATTCGTGCCACAAATGCTAATAAGTTAACATTTGGAACAGTAGCGAGGTAAACAAAACCAAAGCATGGATTGTTGTCATGCCTTGCTTACAGAGAGACCAATATGTCATTTTGGAAGTTTGGTGAAATATCCCTTTAACAGGTCATTTTTGTCAATCTATGGAAAGTGTGGTGATTTATAATTAAATCATTTGAAATATATTCATATAAAATATTTAAAAAATGCTTCATCTTTATATCTGTGTCCATATTTTCCATAGATTTCTAGCTGGTTGATAGACCAGATGGTTCAATAGAAAACGTCCTAATTAATGAAAAAATAATCTAATCAACAATGAAACCCAATAGTATTCACTAAGGCTGCTTTTACATAGGCAGCCCAATTTTAGAACGGCCAGTCATTATTTGGCATATCCGATACCTTTCTCACATTTTCTCTAATGTGTAAACAGCAAAAAAACGAAAGGAATCTGATCTTTTGAGTTCAGATTTACACCACATTCATATGTGGATCTCAATAATAATACAATTCTGAAGCTCAATATGTGACCTCAGTCTGAATTCTCACATCTGTTGTTTGTTTTTTATGCTCTGAAGTGGGGTTTTTGCACATGATCTGTCATTACAGCATCAATTACCTCAAAATGTAAAGGAACAGTGACAGGAAATGAGCATTAATAATAATAATAACTTTATTTGTATAGAGCAAAGTGCTTCACATCATAAAATAAAAGTACAAACAAATTAACAAAGACAGGAGGAAGGAGAATGAAAAAAAGATAGCAGATGATTTCAATCATACATGAAAACCATTTTCATGAATGTGTGTCTTCATTGCATCTGTGTGCTACTCCAGAGGCTACATCAGAGTGAAAAAAGGTTGGATTTGGATTTTTAAAAATGTATTTGGGTTCTTCTTTTGGTGACATACACTGGATAGGTGAGGTGAAATGTGTTTTACAGGGTCAACCATAGTAGTACAGATTTTTCAGCTTGTCAGCTCAGACAATCGAATCGGTGGCCTTTTTGTTACTGGCTCAATGCCCTGTTGTAAACAGTCTGTTGGTGGGATATATTTAAGATAATGTTTTACATCTATGACATTTAATTTTTCATGTTTAAAACATCTTATATTATTATTTTATATATTTGACATGTTCTGAAAATTAGCCCCAAAAATGTACTGGTACATTTATAAAGTTACCGGTAACATTCCTTTCCTTCACAACCCTACATGTTAACTTATATTCAAAAACGTGCCGTTTTTAAAAATCTAATATTGGTCACATATACATATTTAGTAGATATTATTGCGGGTGTTCCTAGCTCCAACAATGCAGTTTTAAAATGGGTCTGAACAACTGCATGAAAAAGCCAGGATATGAGCTTAAATAATACGTAGGTGGACATAACACACAGAATTATAATTTTATAACTTCAATGTAAACAGAACTGTAAAGTAAATATAATACAAATAAATACAAGCTTAAAAGTAAGCATTGCCTCTGTCTTTAGATGTAGATACATGGTATGTAATTTAAGCAGCACTGGGGGGGGGGGCATTTGAAATGAGAAATTGTGCAGGGAAGAAAAAGTTTGGACTTGGTAATAAAGTGAGAGAACTGGAACGGGTCAGATAGAAAACAAAGATGGTGTGGAATGGGTTTGGAGGAGGGCCTGGGAACCTCCAGGTATGGACCTGTCCGGATGGTTCTCCTCTTCCTGAGTCCCTGCCACACAAAGGTGGCAGGCTGAGCTGGCACAGGGCCAGCGGTGGAGCCCGCCGACTCAGGTGTAGGGTTACGGGGCGCCATTCAGCCCAGGAAGTGTCCCATGTCGCACTGTCCCCTGGCCCATCAAAGGGTCTGCTGTGTACTCTCCATCTGCCCAGGCCAGACAGGGGCCCACGGGCAGGCCCGCCGAGAGAGGGCCATTACCTGCTGCAATCAGCTTGTTCCCAGGCTCCTGTTCTGTCCTGTTCTGTCCTGTCCTGTCCTATTCTGTCCTGTCCCCCAGAGAGGAAGGAAATGGATGACAAGAAATAACGTCTCTTGAATAGACTTTCCGGAGGACTGTGTTACACCAGAATTTGGTTTGAACAAGGTACTTTTAAGATATTTTGTTATTCAAGACAAATTTTCATCAATGGTTGGACAAACTCCTCTCAGTTGGATACGTTGGTTTCTGAGGGTGTAACTTACAGCCAAAGCATAGACCGAGAAGATGTACTGAACATTACCTCTCAGACCATCTCTCTGAGTGGTTTTCAAAACAGATTTGGCATAAAAACAAAGCTGGTCCCTAAAGAGAAAAGTATCTGTCATGTTTTGTCTTAGATTGTCTTGTCATTATGCTTTCCCTTCTGTTCGTTTCCCCCTGCTGGTCTTATTAGGTTCGTTCCCTTTTTCTATCCCTCTCTCTCCCCCTCCCTCTCTCTCCTCTCTCTATCGTTCCGTTCCTGCTCCCAGCTGTTCCTATTCCCCTAATCATCATTTAGTCTTCCCACACCTGTTCCTTATCTTTTCCCCTGATTAGAGTCCCTATTTCTTCCCTTGTTTTCCGTTCCTGTCCTGTCGGATCCTTGTCTATTGTTCACCGTGCTGTGTCTATGTATCGCCCTGTCGTGTCGTGTTTCCCTCAGATGCTGCGTGGTGAGCAGGTGTCTGAGTCTGCTACGTTCAAGTGCCTTCCCGAGGCAACCTGCAGTTCTTGATCAAGTCTCCAGTCTGTTCTCGTCATTACGAGTAGTATTATGCCTTTTGTTTGTAAAGTAACTTTACTGGATTAAAAACTCTGTTTTCGCCAAGTCGCTTTTGGGTCCTCATTCACCTGCATAACAGAAGGATCCGACCAAGGAATGGACCCAGCGACTACAGATGCTCGTAACACTGCCGTCGAGATCCAAGGAGCCATGCTCGGCAGACACGAGCAGGAATTGTCTGCTGCTCGCCATGCCGTGGAGAACCTGGCCGCTCAGGTTTCCGACCTCTCTGGACAGTTCCAGAGTCTTCGTCTCGTGCCACCTGTTACTTCCTGGCCTGCCGAGCCTCCGGAACCTAGGGTTAATAACCCACCTTGCTACTCCGGGCAGCCCACGGAGTGCCGCTCCTTTCTCACCCAGTGTGATATTGTGTTCTCTCTCCAACCCAACACATACTCTAGCGAGAGAGCTCGGGTTGCTTACGTCATTTCACTCCTTACTGGCCGGGCTCGAGAGTGGGGCACAGCTATCTGGGAGGCAAGGGCTGATTGTTCTAACAATTACCAGAACTTTAAAGAGGAGATGATTCGGGTTTTTGACCGTTCAGTTTTTGGTAGGGAGGCTTCTAGGGCCCTGGCTTCCCTATGCCAAGGTGATCGATCCATAACGGATTACTCTATAGAGTTGCGCACTCTTGCTGCCTCTAGTGACTGGAACGAGCCGGCGCTGCTCGCTCGTTTTCTGGAGGGACTCCACGCAGTGGTCAAAGATGAGATTCTCTCTCGGGAGGTTCCTTCCAGTGTGGACTCTTTGATTGCTCTCGCCATCCGCATAGAACGACGGGTAGATCTTCGTCACCAAGCTCGTGGAAGAGAGCTCGCGTCAACGGTGTTTCCCTGCTCCGCATCGCAACCATCTCCCTCCTCTGGCTCAGAGACTGAGCCCATGCAGCTGGGAGGTATTCGCATCTCGACCAAGGAGAGGGAACGGAGGATCACCAACCGCCTGTGCCTCTATTGCGGATTTGATGGACATTTTGTCAATTCATGTCCAGTAAAAGGCCAGAGCTCATCAGTAAGCGGAGGGCTACTGGTGAGCGCTACTACTCAGGTCTCTTCATCTAGATCCTGTACTACTATGTCGGTCCATCTACGCTGGACCGGTTCGGGTGCTACATGCAGTGCCTTGATTGACTCTGGGGCTGAGGGTTGTTTCATGGACGAAGCATGGGCTCGGAAACATGACATTCCTTTCAGACAGTTAGACAAGCCTACGCCCATGTTTGCCTTAGATGGTAGTCATCTTCCCAGTATCAGATTTGAGACACTACCTTTAACTCTCACAGTATCTGGTAACCACAGTGAGACTATTTCTTTTTGATTTTTCGTTCACCTTTTACACCTGTTGTTTTGGGTCATCCCTGGCTAGTATGTCATAATCCTTCTATTAATTGGTCTAGTAATTCTATCCTATCCTGGAACGTTTCTTGTCATGTGTGAAGTGTTTAATGTCTGCCATCCCTCCCATTTCTTCTGTCCCCACTTCTCAGGAGGAACCTGGCGATTTGACAGGAGTGCCGGAGGAATATCATGATCTGCGCACGGTCTTCAGTCGGTCCCGAGCCAACTCCCTTCCTCCTCACCGGTCGTATGATTGTAGTATTGATCTCCTTCCAGGGACCACTCCTCCTCGGGGTAGACTATACTCTCTGTCGGCTCCCGAACGTAAGGCTCTCGAGGATTATTTATCTGTGTCTCTTGACGCCGGTACCATAGTGCCTTCTTCCTCTCCGGCCGGGGCGGGGTTCTTTTTGTTAAGAAGAAGGACGGTACTCTGCGCCCCTGCGTGGATTATCGAGGGCTGAATGACATAACGGTTAAGAATCGTTATCCGCTTCCCCTTATGTCATCAGCCTTCGAGATTCTGCAGGGAGCCAGGTGCTTTACTAAGTTGGACCTTCGTAACGCTTACCATCTCGTGCGCATCAGAGAGGGGGACGAGTGGAAAACGGCGTTTAACACTCCGTTAGGGCATTTTGAGTACCGGGTTCTGCCGTTTGGTCTCGCCAATGCGCCAGCTGTTTTTCAGGCATTAGTTAATGATGTTCTGAGAGACATGCTGAACATCTTTGTTTTTGTCTATCTTGACGATATCCTGATTTTTTCACCGTCACTCGAGATTCATGTTCAGCACGTTCGACGTGTTCTACAGCGCCTTTTAGAGAATTGTCTCTACGTAAAGGCTGAGAAGTGCTCTTTTCATGTCTCCTCCGTTACTTTTCTCGGTTCCGTTATTTCCGCTGAAGGCATTCAGATGGATTCCGCTAAGGTCCAAGCTGTCAGTGATTGGCCCGTTCCAAGGTCACGTGTCGAGTTGCAGCGCTTTTTAGTTTCGCTAATTTCTATCGGCGTTTCATTCGTAATTTCGGTCAAGTTGCTGCCCCTCTCACAGCTCTTACTTCTGTCAAGACGTGTTTTAAGTGGTCTGGTTCCGCCCAGGAGCTTTTGATCTTCTAAAAGAACGTTTTACGTCCGCTCCTATCCTCGTTACTCCTGACGTCACTAGACAATTCATTGTCGAGGTTGACGCTTCAGAGGTAGGCGTGGGAGCCATTCTATCCCAGCGCTTCCAGTCTGACGATAAGGTTCATCCTTGCGCTTATTTTTCTCATCGCCTGTCGCCATCTGAGCGCAACTATGATGTGGGTAACCGTGAACTGCTCGCCATCCGCTTAGCCCTAGGCGAATGGCGACAGTGGTTGGAGGGGGCGACCGTTCCTTTTGTCGTTTGGACAGACCATAAGAACCTTGAGTACATCCGTTCTGCCAAACGACTTAATGCCCGTCAAGCTCGTTGGGCGTTGTTTTTCGCTCGTTTCGAGTTTGTGATTTCTTACCGTCCGGGTAGCAAAAACACCAAGCCTGATGCCTTATCCCGTCTGTTTAGTTCTTCTGTGGCTTCTACTGATCCCGAGGGGATTCTTCCTTATGGGCGTGTTGTCGGGTTGACAGTCTGGGGAATTGAAAGACAGGTTAAGCAAGCACTCACGCACACTGCGTCGCCGCGCGCTTGTCCTAGTAACCTCCTTTTCGTTCCTGTTTCCACTCGTCTGGCTGTTCTTCAGTGGGCTCACTCTGCCAAGTTAGCTGGTCATCCCGGTGTTCGAGGCACTCTTGCGTCTACTCGCCAGCGCTTTTGGTGGCCGACTCAGGAGCGTGACACGCGCCGTTTCGTGGCTGCTTGTTCGGACTGCGCGCAGACTAAGTCGGGTAACTCTCCTCCTGCCGGTCGTCTCAGACCGCTCCCCATTCCTTCTCGACCATGGTCTCACATCGCCCTAGACTTCATTACCGGTCTGCCTTTGTCTGCGGGGAAGACTGTGATTCTTACGGTTGTCGATAGGTTCTCTAAGGCGGCACATTTCATTCCCCTCGCTAAACTTCCTTCCGCTAAGGAGACGGCACAAATCATCATCGAGAATGTGTTCAGAATTCATGGCCTCCCGTTAGACGCCGTTTCAGACAGAGGCCCGCAATTCACGTCACAGTTTTGGAGGGAGTTCTGTCGTTTGATTGGTGCGTCCGTCAGTCTCTCTTCCGGGTTTCATCCCCAGTCTAACGGTCAAGCAGAGAGGGCCAATCAGACGATTGGTCGCATACTACGCAGCCTTTCTTTCAGAAACCCTGCGTCTTGGGCAGAACAGCTCCCCTGGGCAGAATACGCTCACAACTCGCTTCCTTCGTCTGCTACCGGGTTATCTCCGTTTCAGAGTAGTCTGGGTTACCAGCCTCCTCTGTTCTCATCCCAGCTTGCCGAGTCCAGCGTTCCCTCCGCTCAAGCGTTTGTCCAACGTTGTGAGCGCACCTGGAGGAGGGTGAGGTCTGCACTTTGCCGTTACAGGGCACAGACTGTGAGAGCCGCCAATAAACGCAGGATTAAGAGTCCAAGGTATTGTTGCGGCCAGAGAGTGTGGCTTTCCACTCGCAACCTTCCTCTTACGACAGCTTCTCGTAAGTTGACTCCGCGGTTCATTGGTCCGTTCCGTGTCTCCCAGGTCGTCAATCCTGTCGCTGTGCGACTGCTTCTTCCGCGACATCTTCGTCGCGTCCATCCTGTCTTCCATGTCTCCTGTGTCAAGCCCTTTCTTCGCACCCCGTTCGTCTTCCCTCCCCCCCTCCCGTCCTTGTCGAGAGCGCACCTATTTACAAGGTACGTAAGATCATGGACATGCGTTCTCGGGGACGGGGTCACCAATACTTAGTGGATTGGGAGGGTTACGGTCCTGAGGAGAGGAGTTGGGTTCCGTCTCGGGACGTGCTGGACCGTTCACTTATTGATGATTTCCTCCGTTGCCGCCAGGATTCCTCCTCGAGTGCGCCAGGAGGCGCTCGGTGAGTGGGGGGGTACTGTCATGTTTTGTCTTAGATTGTCTTGTCATTATGCTTTCCCTTCTGTTCGTTTCCCCCTGCTGGTCTTATTAGGTTTGTTCCCTTTTTCTATCCCTCTCTCTCCCCCTCCCTCTCTCTCCTCTCTCTATCGTTCCGTTCCTGCTCCCAGCTGTTCCTATTCCCCTAATCATCATTTAGTCTTCCCACACCTGTTCCTTATCTTTTCCCCTGATTAGAGTCCCTATTTCTTCCCTTGTTTTCCGTTCCTGTCCTGTCGGATCCTTGTCTATTGTTCACCGTGCTGTGTCTATGTATCGCCCTGTCGTGTCGTGTTTCCCTCAGATGCTGCGTGGTGAGCAGGTGTCTGAGTCTGCTACGTTCAAGTGCCTTCCCGAGGCAACCTGCAGTTCTTGATCAAGTCTCCAGTCTGTTCTCGTCATTACGAGTAGTATTATGCCTTTTGTTTGTAAAGTAACTTTACTGGATTAAAAACTCTGTTTTCGCCAAGTCGCTTTTGGGTCCTCATTCACCTGCATAACAGTATCCATGCTTGAAAGATACATCTTCACGGCTGAAAATCACATTACTTTCATGTTCAGACTAGAGGTCGACCGATTATGATTTTTCAATGCCAATACCGGTACCGATTATTGGCGGACCAAAAGGGCTGATACCGATTAATCGGCCGATTAAAAAACTATTTGTAATAATTACAATTACAACAATACTGAATGAACACAAATTTTAACTTAATATAATACATCAATAAAATCAATTTAGCCTCAAGTAAATAAGGAAACATGTTCAATTTGGTTTAAATAATGCAAAAATAAAGTGTTGGAGAAGAAGGTAAAAGTACAATATGTGCTATGTAAGAAAGCTAACGTTTCAGTTCCTTGCTCAGAACATGAGAACATATGAGAGCTGGTGGTTCCTTTTACATTTACATTTAAGTCATTTAGCAGACGCTCTTATCCAGAGCGACTTACATGAGGGAATCTTCAATATTCCCAGGTAAGAAGTTTTAGGTTGTAGTTATTATAGGAATTATAGGACTATTTCCCTCGATACCATTTGTATTTCATTAACCTTTGACTATTGGATGTTCTTATAGGCACTTTAGTATTGCCAGTGTAACAGTATGGCTTCCGTCCCTCTAGTTAGCGCGCTAACTAGCTAGCCATGTTACACCAGCCTCATCTCGGGAGTTAATAAGCTTGAAGTCATAAACAGCGCAATGCTTGACGCACAATGAAGAGCTGCTGGCAAAATGTACGAAAGTGCTGTTTGAATGAATGTTTACACGCCTGCTTCTGCCTACCACCGCTCAGTCAGATAATTAGATACTTGTATGCTCAGTCAGATTATATGCAATGCAGGACACGCTAGATAATATCATCAACCATGTGTAGTTAACTAGTGATTATGATTGATTGTTTTTTATAAGATAAGTTTACAAGTTTACAAGGGAGCTGACAAGGTGAAAATCTGTCGTTCTGCCCTAATTAATCGGCCATTCCGATTAATCGGTTGATCTCTAGTTCAGACAGAGGGACACTCAGGAGCTATCAGGACTCCAAGAGTATGCTAAACAGATTGGTAAAATAAAAAGGTACTGCAGATTTTTCTGTTAAATGAACAACAAAGATGGAATGTAATATGACATTTTATTAACTCGTTTGGGAAATGGCATCATCTCTGATTGAAGATCCTCGGAGCCAGATGATGTGATGGCAGGTAACCCTATGCGGGACATCTGGCATCGAACCCCCCCCCCACTGGGGGAAAGGACTTCCTGTCACGAATCCCGCTTCCTGAGTCTGTGTTTGCCTGTGTTTCTGTCCTGGAGTGTGTTTCCGGTGTCCTGGAAAGTACCCTGTCTGGTTGCCGGGCGAATTAGCTTGTTGGGAGATCGATGTTCACCCGCACCTGTATCCCATCAGTAATCTGCACACCTGTCCTGATCATCACCTCTCCCCTTCAAAAGCTCTGACCTGACATCCATTCCCTTGTTTTGTTTTGTTTTGTTTTATTGTACGTCTTGCTTGCATTTAACTTACCGTCGTTTGTTTTGTCTACAGCCATTCACCCGGAACCCATACCCCATCCCTGTCTGCTCGTCGCCAGTGTGTTGTTATCCATTGGATCTGCCTATCCACTCCCATCAACCCACCTCCGCTGCCCGATCCTCCACCCGGAACTATCTACCTCCACGTTCTCATTGATTAATAAATAATCACCATCTTTATACTCACCTTGTCCTGGTCTGCTTCTGGGTCCAATTCTGGTAAAACCTGACAGAACGATCCGGCCAGTGATGAACCCAGCGGACCTGGACTCCGTTTGCCATACAATTACCCAGCAGGAGAAGATGTTGGGACAACACAACACGGCGCTACACGAGATAGCGGGTTCAATCCAGAACTTATCGGATAGATTAACGAGTATTCAGGATCAGCTTAGGTTGCCGGCGGATCATCCACCACCTGTTTCACCCATATCACCTGCCGATTCGGGAGCGGGTTCCTTCCGTGAGGCCAAGGTTCCGACACCGGAGAAGTACGAGGGAGATCTGGGAGGATGCCGTTCATTTCTTTTACAGTGTGGGTTAGTTTTTGATCTGCAGCCCTACTCTTACGCCACAGATAAGGCTAGGATAGCTTTTGTTATTGAGCTGCTGCGTGGTAGAGCTCTGGAATGGGCTTCAGCTGTTTGGGAACGACGGGACACGTGCATGACGTCATACCAGGGTTTCACGGCAGACATGAGAAAGCTTTTTGACCATCCAGTCCGAGGTAAGGACGCGTCTGATGTGGGGGTGGGCGCCATCCTGTCCCAGCGTAGCTCCACTGACGGTAAACTCCATCCCTGCGCCTTCTACTCTTGTCGTCTTTCACCAGCTGAGAGAAACTACGATGTGGGTAATCGGGAGCTTCTCGCTGTGAAGCTTGCCTTGGAGGAGTGGCGTCACTGGTTGGAGGGAGCAGAGCAACCGTTTGTGGTCTGCACTGACCACAAGAATCTGGCTTACGTGCAATCGGCTAAACGTCTCAACTCCCGTCAGGCCAGGTGGGCTTTGTTTTTTGGACGCTTCAATTTTTCCCTGCTGTTCCGACCTGGGTCGAAGAACGGCAAAGCGGACGCCTTGTCCCGGATGTTCTCCAAGATGGATGAGAGTGGGGCCAAGACTGAGACGATTCTTCCCCAGAACCTTGTCGTGGGAGCCGTTACATGGAGGATTGAGGAGGATGTGATGGCAGCCCTTCGGACGCAGCCCGGCCCCGGTAACGGTCCACCCGGTCGGTTGTTCGTGCCTGAGTCGGTCAGTTCTGCTGTTCTTCAGTGGTCCCACGCCAGCAAGATAGCTTGTCACCCTGGCGTTGCTCGGACTATGGCGCTACTGCGCAGACGATTTTGGTGTCCTGCCATGGGAGAAGATACCCGGAGGTTTGTTGCCGCATGTCCTGTTTGTGCTCAGAACAAAAGTACCAATCGGCCCAGCTCTGGGCTTCTTCACCCCCTACCTATTCCTCGGTGACCGTGGTCGCATCTGGCCCTGGATTTTGTCACGGGATTGCCCCCTTCTGTTGGGAACACGGTCATTCTGACCATTGTGGACAGATTCAGCAAGTTTCCTCATTTTGTCCCTCTCTCCAAGCTTCCATCTGCCACGGAGACGTCCGAGATCCTGGTTAGGGAGGTTTTCAGGGTCCACGGATTGCCCAGTGGCATTGTTTCTGACCGTGGTCCTCAGTTTACCTCTGCTGTCTGAAGATCCTTCTGTTTGGCCATTGGAGCTACAGTCAGTCTCACTTCTGGATTTCACCCACAATCTAATGGTCAGGCGGAGAGAGCCAACCAGAAGATGGAGTCCACGCTGCGATGTCTTGTCTCCTCTGATCCCACCTCTTGGTCATCTCAATTACCCTGGGTTGAGTATGCCCATAATACCCTTCCTTCATCTGCCACTGGGATGTCCCCCTTCCAATGCCTGTACGGATACCAACCTCCCTTGTTTCCTTCTCAGGAGAGGGATCTTTCGGTTCCTTCTGTCCAGGCCCACATTCGTCGTTGCCACCGGACCTGGCATCGGGCCAGGAAGGTCCTCCTTAGAGTTTCTGACCGGTATCAGATCCAGGCGAATCGTCGCCGTATTCCTGCTCCCGCTTATACCATCGGAGATAAGGTTTGGTTGGCTACATGGGATCTTCTTCTACGGACTGAGTCGAGGAAACTGTCACCAAAGTTCATTGGTCCGTTTGTGGTGGAGAGAATCATTAACACTGTTGTGGTCCGACTCAAATTGCCGGCAACGCTTCGAGTACACCCCACCTTTCATGTCTCCTGCCTCAAGCCGGTTCTCCTCAGTCCTCTGTTGCCCCCTCCTCCTCGTCCTCCTCCTCGTCGGATGATCGGAGGTGGTCCTGCCTACACGGTGCACCGCATAATGGATTCCAGACGGCGGGGTCGAGGTTTCCAATATCTCATGGATTGGGAAGGATATGGTCCAGAGGAGAGGAGTTGGATTCCTCAGCGTCAGATCCTTGATGACGACCTACTTCGTGACTTCTACCGCCTCCACCCTGGCGCTCCAAGTAGTACGCCCGGTGGCGTTCGTCGGAGGGGGGGGTACTGTCACGAATCCCGCTTCCTGAGTCTGTGTTTGCCTGTGTTTCTGTCCTGGAGTGTGTTTCCGGTGTCCTGGAACACACCCTGTCTGGTTGCCGGGCGAATTAGCTTGTTGGGCGATCGATGTTCACCCGCACCTGTATCCCATCAGTAATCAGCACACCTGTCCTGATCATCACCTCTCCCCTTCAAAAGCTCTGACCTGACATCCATTCCCTGCCGGATCGTTAGCCATGAAAAGTATGTTGTGCCCACGAACCAGCCTCCAGTTTATAGAGTTTGTTTTGTTTTGTTTTATTGTTTTGTACGTCTTGCTTGCCTTTAACTTACCGCCGTTTGTTTTGTGTACAGCCATTCACCCGGAACCCATACCCCATCCCTGTCTGCTCGTCGCCAGTGTGTTGTTATCCATTGGTTCTGCCTATCCACTCCCATCAACCCACCTCCGCTGCCCGCTCCTCCACCCGGAACTATCTACCTCCACGTTCTCATTGATTAATAAATACTCACCATCTTTATACTCACCTTGTCCTGGTCTGCTTCTGGGTTCATTTCTGGTAAACCCTGACACTTCCAATGTCAGACCTTACAGTTCTCATAGTAGCTGGTGGTGATGGGGAGGTGTATGGTTGTTGAAAACTGTTGCTGAAAAACAACAAGTGAGAGAACTTGGGTAAGTTGACATATAAATACAGTCCATCCTAGGATTTACGTCCATTGGTTAAGAGAGAAGTAGGTGATAATTGCCAGATTCACCCCATAGAGACATGCATACAAACACACAATAACATATGCACTACACACCCCTGTACACATGGCTTTTGTGTTAGAGATATGTGGTAGTAGAGTAGAAGCACACACTTAATATGTTGTGACATATGTTATTAATGTATTGTAATGTTTTTAAAATATATAACTGCCTTAATTTTGCTGGATCCCAGGAAGAGTAGCTGCTACCTTAGCAGAAGCTAATGGGGATCCATAATAAAAACAAATACAAATAGGTTAAAGAGCAAATGTGAGGAATGTGTATTATTGTTGCTGTGGTTATAGGGTATAAGGTAAATAGGTGAATGACACATGGCTAATAGGAAAGAGGAGAAGAAACAGGACGCTATGCTGATGATGATGCGTCACTATTCACTCCCACTATGCCCCTAGAATAGGAAACTAAATGAATTATGTTATGCTTACTGGATGAAGATAAACAAACGTTCAGACCAGCCTTCCTGATTGAACTTTCATAAACTACATTTTGATGAGCAACCCATCTTTTTGCTGGGTGGGTGGATTCCTTTTCTTTGCTGCTTTGTCTATGTTTTCTCCATATGAAGGCTGTGAGGCATCGTCAGTCTCAGATGACAGTCAATCACACAGCCACATTCAGAAAAAAATCCTGAGATGGCCATCTCGCCCTGATGTCCACAATGTCATCTGTGTATTTCTAGACCAGGGGGAAATGAACAGTTTAGTTAGTTGTGACTGAGTGGAGACTATTGCCTTACAGCAAAACACAAGTAAGGACATTAGAAACTCACTTCAGCTCCTGATGCATGTGGTTCACGAAGTTAGCCTACTTCTCATTTAGTAATAATGTACGTCATAAAACACATTACTTACAGATATAGAAAATATTAATCCAAACATAGCTGAAATCACAATATGAAGGTAAAAAACAATATCGCCTCTCAACCTTTTTCCATGACAACCCTTTTCCATTATAACCGGAAGTTATGAGTTGACCTTTTTGAATAAATGCACAGACAAAGCACATGACTGGATTGACATCCCCCTAGCAGGATTTCATTGAGAAATCAAGTTTCAGGTCACTGGGTCACACAGCCACTGTCCACAGAGGAGGACAAATGGTCACCGGCTGACTGCACTCCTCACAGTAGCACATCTCCGACTGTCACCACCCATAATTACACAGTGTCACAGCGGGTGGGATGGGGGCGGGTGGCAAAAGCAGGCAGGCAGGGAAGAATGGGCCTAGGTGGGGGTGTGACACTTGTTTTTTCAGGTGGCCAAACTCACAGTCCCCTAGCTGGCCCCAGGAAGTGGTCTTGGAAGCAGTATTGGCAGCTCATTAGCTCAGATCAAAGGGGCAACTTCTCCCTGGGTAAACCAGCTCCCACACACTGCCCTTTACCTTCCTCACCCAGACCATCTGATTGATATACAGGCAATGGGGTTTCAATTAACAACATACCAATGATGATACAGAACAGAACACATATTAACAAAATAACTCTGAGTCAGTCCATCTATTCCTCATAATATATGGTCCCCTCTCAAACTCTTTATTACCATTCAGAAACACATGATCTGCTTTTATTTATTGTGAATCAGCCACAGATGAAGAGAGTAGCCTGTCACATTCGAGAGTGGAGAACCTCGCCCCCTCACCATCCTCAATCGACTGCCTCACAGAAAGTGGGCTAGTTGCGGATGTTGAAGTGTACTCTTCCCAGCTGGAGCTTATTTTAGCCATTAGCCTGTCAACAGATGCGCTCAGAGGATGGATAGAGCTGATGCTCTGTACGTGAGCCAGGCCTGCGCTGCTGAATCAGGTCTTAAATATAGCCTAGCCCCTTAAATATAGCCTAGCCCCTTAAATATAGCCTAGCTGGTGGTGGTGATTCCATGATACTGTTCCTGCTGTTGGGCTTAATGAAGGTCAGCACGTATCATGTCTCGGAAACTGGCTGGCTGACTGACTGACTCACTGACTGACTGCTGAGGTGCGCACTGAACTGTCACTTCCTGTCTTCTGACTGCCTGCCTTCTACCCACACACACCTTGCTCTACCTCACCTTCTCCCTCCCACACTTCCTACCCACCCCCTCCCACACACCCTGCCCTACCTCACACCTTCCCCCTCCCACACCCAGCTCTACCTCACCTTCTCCCTCCCACACTTCCTACCCACCCCCTCCAACACACCCTGCCCTACCTCACACCTTCCCCCTCCCACACCCAGCTCTACCTCACCTTTCCCCTTACACCTCCTACCCACACCCAGCTCTACCTCACCTTCTCCCTCCTACACTTCCTACCCACACCCAGCTCTACCTCACCTTCTCCCTCCCACACTTCCTACCCACACCCAGCTCTACCTCACCTTGCCCCCTTACACCTCCTACCCACACCCAGCTCTACCTCACCTTGCCCCCTTACACCTCCTACCCACACCCAGCTCTACCTCACCTTCTCCCTCCCACACTTCCTACCCACACCCAGCTCTACCTCACTTTCTCCCTCCCACACCACCAACCCCCCCATCCCTACCTCACCTTCCCCTCCCACACCTCCTACCCACACCCAGCTCTACCTCACCTTCCCCCTCCCACACCCAGCTCTACCTCACCTTCCCCTCCCACCTCTCCTACCCACACCCATCCCCACCTCCCCCTACCCACACCCAGCCCTACCTCACCTTCCCCCTCCCATACCTCCTACCCACACCCAGCTCTACCTCACCTTCCCACACCCCCTACCCACACCCAGCCCTACCTCACCTTCCCTCTCCCACACCCAGCTCTACCTCACCTTCCCCCTCCCACACCCAGCTCTACCTCACCTTCCCCCTTCCAAACTCTGCCCAAGCTCTAGAACCCTCCTCCACTTCCCTTCCTCTGTGAGACACAGGGTACTATAATCACACATACTCTACCAAGTCTAACGTGGACACTCCAAATATTTAAATGGCTGACAACAGGGATGAGTCACAGGATGGACAAACTCAGAGACCCTTTGCCTTGATATAGTCATCCAACAGGTTTGGAGTGAATGAGGTTTCAGGAGGACTTCTTAGTTGAACGTGCTGACTTGAACTATACACATTCTTGTTTCTTGTATCTTTTGTTTATTTAAAAAATAAATCACCTTTATTTAACTAGGCAAGTCACCACAATTGGAACGAGAAAGCACACACATGGAAATGTATCACTCGAGTCCAACAAAATGGAATATAATAGAATGTTGAGGATAAAGTTTGGAATTACACAAAAAACCTGCATCACTATACTGAGTACTTTGACATTTCTAAAAGAATAAATGTGGGTGTTTTGGGATCCTTTGTTCATGGTTTCCGTTGGCCCCCATATTGCAGAGCGAGCAAATAGACTTGGTTCAAAAATAGTGAACCAATCCTTAAAATGTGAGCACTGAAAGCAGTCTTGCTTCTCTTGTCTGATAAAACAAACGTAATCCTCATTGCATTAACCAGGCATTAGGACAGCCATACTGCCCTGATTGGGCTGCCCATTTTCCAATGTCTAATGACTGTTCGATATGACGTATAACTCCAGTCATGTGATTACTGCCTGGTCTGGGCTGTTAGGTGGGCCTTCCCCATTGTTGGACAGTCTATCCAGCGCCACAAGATGGAAAGTGAAGAGGACCACTTTGGGCTGGGCTGAGTGGGCTGAGCCACACATGGAGGATACATACAAACCACACACACCGCACAGACACAGGCCAACAGGCTTTACCAGACAACCACAGGCGAGTACAGCCCTCACACAAACCAAGCTGTCTGAAGCAGTGAAACAGTCTGGATGTGTATGTCAAAGAGGGAAAGCATCCACCATGTCTATGTAGGCCCTGATAATAGGGCAGATCAAAGTTCATAGGTTTCTATTCCTCTCAGTGGGATGTGCCGGTATGAATCAGGAGTCCCATTCAGTGGAGAATGCTGTGCGAGACGTCCCTCTTCTAGGGTGAGAGAAGGGACCCCTGTGCCAGGGTATCTTTGTGTTGTAGATGAGGGGGTAGTGGTGTGGGGTCTCAGGAGACAAGGATGTTATGTGCACGGAGCGACACGTGGAATGCCCAGAATGTGAGTGGTGTGAAGGGCGCTACACCACACCCCTAGCAGAAGGTCACACTTCAGCGCCGGTTGGTCCCCTGGGTGAGGGTTCAGGCAGGGTCCTGTCACCCTCCTCAAGAGAGGTTAGGGGTCGGCTTCAACCAGGGGCTCGGTTTTCCCCTCTGTCAAGGCAAGGGGGTTGAGGGATGCTGCCTCCAGTCTTCCCACATCGCCCACAGCTCACCAAAGGCCCACATTCCTCACATTAGTTGTCCGTAATAACAGCCCCTCTTCCTGTGGGCTATGTCAATGACCACAGAGGCCATCAGAAATACCTAGTTGTTAGGTTTCTGCAGGTGGACTAAGATGTGTTAAATTTTAAGTGAGAGACGATAGTTTGTCAGCTGTGTGTTCTAACTATAAAACTAATAAACATACCTTACTTTTTACATGGTAATTCCAGTCAATGACTTGGGCTTTGGTCAAAACCCATATTAAACCCTCATTATATTTTTCTTCGCTAATTACCTATGTTCACATCTAGATGGGTAATTACGATTACATTTTGAGCGATTTCTAGGGTAGAGTACAACTGTCTCTAAAATGTGTGTAGACCACAATGTTTTACAAGAGCTATCCAGTGCTCTATGATTAAAGATATTGAAGTAAAGATAATACATCATTCTCCATACTACCATGAGGTAATATATTCAGCTTTACTTTCAAAATGGGAATATTTATATTTGTTGAATTCAGATTTAGAATAAATTAATATTGGCCAAAGTAATCAATCTCAAGTGAGACACAATTATGATGGCTACACATACAGAGGCAGAAAGGCAGGTACACACAACAGACACACACACACACAACACACAATCCAAAAATACATACACATGCTCCTCCCCTTCCTACTTCTCACCTCAGACCTTTCTCAACTCCAAAGCACACAAACACACCTTCTAAAAACCATGTTTCTGCAGATTCAGGATGTCAATATTTGAGAAGTTGAAACTACCTGGCTCCATGTTTGAGATCTGCCTTACTCTAGAAACCTATTGCGGAATTCATCATTACTCTCATGTTGTCATTGGGTCCGAACTGGAACACCCTGACATTGTTTATGAATTAAAATAATTTATCCTGTACAACAGATGTTGGCCTCACATCCACAGAGGTACCATTACTCCGAAAAAGAGGGAAACGCGGCGGTGTTCTGGTCAGACTCCGAAAAAGGGCACATCGCGCACCACTTCCCAGTATTCTTCTTGCCAATGTCCAGTCTCTCGACAACAAGGTTGATGAAATCCGAGCAAGGGTGGCATTCCAGAGGGATATCAGAGACTGCAACGTTCTCTGCTTTACGGAGACATGGCTTACTGGGAAAACGCTATCCAGGGCGGTACAGCCAACGGGTTTCTCCACGCATCGCGCCGACAGAAACAAACATCTCTCTGGTAAGAAGAGTGGAGGGGGCGTATGCCTCATGACTAACGGGACATGGTGTGATGAAGGAAACATACAGGAACTCAAATCCTTCTGTTCACCTGATTTAGAATTCCTCACAATCAAATGTAGACCGCATTATCTTCCAAGAGAATTCTCTTCGATTATAATCACAGCCGTATATATCCCCCCCAAGCAGACACATCGATGGCTCTGAACGAACTTTATTTAACTCTTTGCAAACTGGAAAACATTTATCCGGAGGCTGCATTCATTGTAGCTGGGGATTTTAACAAAGCCAATCTGAAAACAAGACTCCCTAAATTTTATCAGCATATCGATTGCGCAACCAGGGGTGGTAAAACCTTGGATCACTGTTACTCTAACTTCCGCGACGCATATAAGGCCCTGCCCCGCCCCCTTTCGGAAAAGCTGACCACGACTCCATTTTGCTGATCCCTGCCTACAGGCAGAAATTAAAACAAGAGGCTCCCACGCTGAGGTCTGTCCAACGCTGGTCAGACCAAGCTGACTCTACACTCCAAGACTGCTTCCATCACGTGGATTGGGACATGTTTCGTATTGCGTCAGATGGGAATATTGACGAATACGCTGATTCGGTGTGCGAGTTCATTAGAACGTGCGTCGAAGATGTCGTTCCCATAGCAACGATAAAAACATTCCCTAACCAGAAACCGTGGATTGATGGCAGCATTCGCGTGAAACTGAAAGCGCGAACCACTGCTTTTAATCAGGGCAAGGTGTCTGGCAACATGACTGAATACAAACAGTGCAGCTATTCCCTCCGTAAGGCTATCAAACAAGCTAAGCGTCAGTACAGAGACAAAGTGGAATCTCAATTCAACGGCTCAGACACAAGAGGCATGTGGCAGGGTCTACAGTCAATCACGGACTACAAGATGAAATCCAGCCCAGTCACGGACCAGGATGTCTTGCTCCCAGGCAGACTAAATAACTTTTTTGCCCGCTTTGAGGACAATACAGTGCCACTGACACGGCCTGCAACGGAAACATGCAGTCTCTCCTTCACTGCAGCCGAGGTGATTAAGACATTTAAACGTGTTAACCCTCGCAAGGCTGCAGGCCCAGACGGCATCCCCAGCCGCGCCCTCCGAGCATGCGCAGACCAGCTGGCCGGTGTGTTTACGGACATATTCAATCAATCCCTATACCAGTCTGCTGTTCCCACATGCTTCAAGAGGGCCACCATTGTTCCTGTTCCCAAGAAAGCTAAGGTAACTGAGCTAAACGACTACCGCCCCGTAGCACTCACTTCCGTCATCATGAAGTGCTTTGAGAGACTAGTCAAGGACCATATCACCTCCACCCTACCTGACACCCTAGACCCACTCCAATTTGCTTACCGCCCAAATAGGTCCACAGACGATGCAATCTCAACCACACTGCACACTGCCCTAACCCACCTGGACAAGAGGAATACCTATGTGAGAATGCTGTTCATCGACTACAGCTCGGCATTCAACACCATAGTACCCTCCAAGCTCGTCATCAAGCTCGAGACCCTGGGTCTCGACCCCGCCCTGTGCAACTGGGTACTGGACTTCCTGACGGGCCGCCCCAGGTGGTGAGGGTAGGCAACAACATCTCCTCCCCGCTGATCCTCAACACGGGGGCCCCACAAGGGTGCGTTCTGAGCCCTCTCCTGTACTCCCTGTTCACCCACGACTGCGTGGCCACGCACGCCTCCAACTCAATCATCAAGTTTGAGGACGACACAACAGTGGTAGGCTTGATTACCAACAACGACGAGACGGCCTACAGGGAGGAGGTGAGGGCCCTTGGAGTGTGGTGTCAGGAAAATAACCTCACACTCAACGTCAACAAAACTAAGGAGATGATTGTGGACTTCAGGAAACAGCAGAGGGAACACCCCCTATCCACATCGATGGAACAGTAGTGGAGAGGGTAGCTAGTTTTAAGTTCCTCGGCATACACATCACAGACAAACTGAATTGGTCCACTCACACTGACAGCGTCGTGAAGAAGGCGCAGCAGCGCCTATTCAACCTCAGGAGGCTGAAGAAATTCGGCTTGTCACCAAAAGCACTCACAAACTTCTACAGATGCACAATCGAGAGCATCCTGGCGGGCTGTATCACCGCCTGGTACGGCAACTGCTCCGCCCTCAACCGTAAGGCTCTCCAGAGGGTAGTGAGGACTGCACAACGCATCACCGGGGGCAAACTACCTGCCCTCCAGGACACCTACACCACCCGTTGTTACAGGAAGGCCATAAAGATCATCAAGGACATCAACCACCCGAACCACTGCCTGTTCACCCCGCTATCATCCAGAAGGCGAGGTCAGTACAGGTGCATCAAAGCTGGGACCGAGAGACTGAAAAACAGCTTCTATCTCAAGGCCATCAGACTGTTAAATAGCCACCACTAACATTGAGTGGCTGCTGCCAACACACTGTCATTGACACTGACCCAACTCCAGCCATTTTAATAATGGGAATTGATGGGAAATGATGTAAATATATCACTAGCCACTTTAAACAATGCTACCTTATATAATGTTACTTACCCTACATTATTCATCTCATATACATATGTATATACTGTACTCTACAACATCGACTGCATCCTTATGTAACACATGTATCACTAGCCACTTTAACTATGCCACTTTGTTTACTTTGTCTACACACTCATCTCATATGTATATACTGTACTCGATACCATCTACTGTATGCTGCTCTGTACCATCACTCATTCATATATCCTTATGTACATGTTCCTTATCCCCTTACACTGTGTATAAGACTGTAGTTTTGGAATTGTTAGTTAGATTACTTGTTGGTTATCACTGCATTGTCGGAACTAGAAGCACAAGCATTTCGCTACACTCGCATTAACATCTGCTAACCATGTGTATGTGTGACAAATAAAATTTGATTTGATTTGATGTGGATGTGGGAGGGACCATAAAGAACAGGGCAGAAATATTATTTTGTGCATGTACTGCCTTGACGATTATGCTGCAAAAAAAAATCTGCAATTAGACAGGCAGCTTTTGCAACCCATGCCTGCAAACCACAAAGCTGCAGAGAGAGAGAGAGAGCTCTGTGGGTGCCACCATGCAGGAAGGGATTTCCATGTGTGATTGTGACCACTGCTGCCCAAAGAAACAATTGAGGCTCTGAAGGACCCTTATTTCCTAAGTGTTCATCCTTGTTGCAATGTGGTCATTAGCACTGAATAGAAAAGATTGCAGACTGGGCAGGAGATTTATCTAAATGTGTATTCACATCTTACAGAAACTGCAGCTATTTCCCAAATGCCGCATGGTCTCAGTTGCATTAAAGAAATACAAACCATTGCCTACATATGTGCCCTTGAACATGTCCTTACAAACAATTAAAATTTGGTAGTGTTAAAGTGAAGGTGAAGTTGTCATCGAAGTCTGTGCTAATGTAGTGGAGATTTTTAACCTTTGACAGCATTAAATACACAAGTTGGGAGGAGCTGAACGCTATCCGTGGGGGAAGGGCAGACAGTGGGATGTTAAAAGGGAAATTCACACTCATTTTCCTTCTTGTGGTTTCGGTACAAATCAACAACATCCTGTTCTTTTGTGAATCATGCCCGCCATCACGCGGGTTGTGTTTCACAGTTTGGTGTCATAAACTCAAATCAAATCGTATTAGTCGCATGCGCCGAATACAACCTTACAGTGACATGCTTACTTACAAACCCTTAACCAACAATGCAGTTTTAAGAAAATACCTAAAGAAGTAAGAGATAAGAATAACAAATAATTAAAGAGCAGCAGTAAATAACTATAGCAGGGCTATATACACGGGTACCGGTACAGAGTCAATGTGTCAATGTGCAGGGACACCGGTGTTGATGTAATTAAGTACATGTAGGTAGTTGTTAAAGTGGTAATGCATAGAAAATAACAGAGAATAGCAGCAGCATGGAGGGGGGGGGCAGCAATGGAAATAGTCTGGGTAGCCATTAGATTAGATGTTCAGGAGTCTTATGGCTTGAGGGTAGAAGCTGTTTTAGAAGCCTTTTGGACCTAGACTTGGATCTCTGGTACCGCTTGCCGTGCGGTAGCAGAGAGAACAGTCTATGACTGGGGTGGCTGGAGTCATTGACAATTTTTAGGGGCTTCCTCTGACACCGCCTGGTACATAGGTACAGGATGCCAGGAAGCTTGTCCCCAGTGATGTACTGGGCCATACGCACTGCCCTCTGTACGTCCCAGGGGCCAAGCTTACGGCCATCCCTTATTTCCTAAGTGTTCATCCTTGTTGCAATGTGTGGTCATCAGCACTGAATAGAAAAGATTGCAGACTGGGCAGGAGATTTATCTAAGTGTGTATTCACATCTTACAGAAACTGCAGCTATTTCCCAAATGCCGCATGGTCTCAGTTGCATTAAAGAAATACAAACCATTGCCTAATTATGTGCCCTTGAACACTTCCTTACAAACAATTACAATTTGGTAGTGTTAAAGTGAAGGTGAGGTTGTCATTGAAATATGTGCTAATGTAGTGGGAGACGTTTAACCTTTGACAGCATTGAATACACAAGTTGGGAGCTGAACGCTATCCGTGGGGGAAGGGCAGACAGTGGGTTGTTAAAAGGGAAATTCACACTAATTTTCCTTCTTGTGGTTTCGGTACAAATCAACAACATCCTACTATTTTGTGAATCATGCCTGCCATCACGCTGGTTGTGTTTCAGTTTGGTGTCATAAACTCAAATCAAAACTGCATTTTACTGTGCAAGGACTCGACTCAAACTGCAGCAAATGGAGAAAGCAACACCCTATTATTCGTAAATGTAAATACATATAAACACAAGAGGTAAAACAACAGCAAATGCCACCATTTCGATCTTCTTTGAATCGTGATCCACAATATAGGACTACAAGTGTGTAATAATATAATACCCTGTTAGTAGCCGATATGCCACGATCTAGGTTGAGCAAACAGTCATTTAGCCTACATGTTTTCAGTTTGGAGCAAAGCTTTGATTCTACATAGCATTTTACTTACATTTTAGGCCAGGCGGCTCTCCATATGCTAATAGTTCTTTCATTTAGCTTTACCTTCTTTACACAACAATAGTTTACCATATAAAGACGAGGCATATACCTACATCAAATATTTATGTTCTTAATGTTATTATTTCCCATTGCACAATTCAAAATGGTCAAGATGCCCCTGACACGAGGTTTACATATTCGGAAATTAGCATTCATTTTCAGGTCGGAATCATGAATGAGTGACTCGTTGAATAAAGAAGCAGCATGGTGTGAGGCCCATAGACGGCTCATTCATGTAATCCTCTCTGACATCGCCCTTGTGACAAAAACCTCCCAATTCTTCCATTCATGAACTCTTGGTATCACGCTTGCGCAATGAAATTCTGAGTCCTCCCATTCATAAAAACGTAACCCCCGCATTTGAGCTCTGAGACGTTGTGCCCTCCCATTCACAAAAAAAACATGTCAAGGCATCTGCGCAGTACGTTCTTTACCCTCCCATTCATAAAAACCAATTTCCCCATGTAGTTGCAACATCGTATCAAAAAGACCGTGTCCTCACTGCAGTAAGCATCGAGTGGATAGTGTTCAATAATTTTTGGACTTAGTGTTTTTTCTTTACTTGGGAGAAATATCTTTGGAATATACATGCAGTCTTCGAGCTCAACGGAGAAATGCGCTGCTAGTCTGGAAAAGTAAGTTATTCTATCGGATTTATAATGACGTTTTCGACATGGGATACATAAACCCTAGTAGCCTCACATTTTTGGTTAAATAATTTCGAATACTGGTGTGCACATCAATTTTGTGGATTGCTTGGGTGCGCTGAACATTTATTTTTCTCTCTTGCAACCAAGCTGTTCCCGTATTTGTACTTTGTGTCAATATTTAACCATGGATGCTACTGTAGCAAGGTTGTGGACAAGAGAGAAGTAATAATGAGAGCAGATTAAATAAAAGAGCCTAAATGCTGATTTTTGTTTTACCTCGTTCATTTTTAAAGCGTTATAAGCCGTTTATACACATCTATGTTGCGGTTAAAAACAACAGCCTAACGTAGGCTATTAGTTACGGACTCGTTGTGTCTTTGCCTCTTGCTGGTGATCATTCGCATTATCGGGGCTGGTTGCGTGACGCTTCTCTGCAGCGTTTGAGCTGGCACATTATATGCATATGCCAGGTGGTTTTGTCATCTGTTCCTTTAAATAACTCTCCGTTTTAAAATAAACCGTTTGTCCAATAAAAATAAGTAGCGTTTTGGTCTAAACTGCCACCCTCCTTTCATAAACCAATAGCCCACACTATAGCCACTTGCGCGTAAAAATATATATCATTTTAAGACGCCATAGCCTATATGTTCTGTAGAATTTGCTATTGTGAATCACTTGTCGAATGAAATGTTATCATCATGTCTCGATAAATATTTAGTCAGATTTTACGTTTATTTTCTATTTCCAATGACGTGTCGCCTCCGGCTATATTAACTTAATTCACAGACGCTGAGGGGAGGGAGGAGGGAGACACTGTAACCTACCTACCTACGGTCTCTGGATTCACTGGTTCTGGTGATCAGGAGTATTTGCAGGTCGGAGAGACGCAGCATTTTGCTCACTATTTTCAGGTTCCGTGATTATTACTGTGGCAAATTACCTGATAATCTTATCAAAAATGTAATGAATTTCTTTATAATTTATCATGTCTGCCAGCTAGAGTGGTAGGTATGTAGTCTACCACACTACATTATAGTGTCTACTATAAAGTAACTACTAAGTAGTAACTGTTGTGCCCTGTATGACTATTGGGTCATTAAATAGGGCATGTTGGCATTTATTGGGACGAATCTTGTCCTGGAAGCAGCTCTGCAGCGTGGTCACTAGCTGGCACAGCCACGAAGTCATAGTTTTAAACCTAAACTTAACCACACTGCTAACTTCATGCTTAACCTTAAATTAAATTAAGACCGACAAGCTCACTTTTGTTTTCATGATTAAAAAAAAACGAAATAGCCAATTTTGACTTCGCACCTGGCTCAAACCGCTCATCTCTGCCTCCAGGACAGGATTCATCCCAAGAAACGTCAACCTGCTTACTTGGTGCCATTATAGTCTACCTACTAATTCTGGGTTTCTTCCTTTTTAAGAGTGATGATGGGGCATGGAACTATGTCTCTTTTGGCGCATGCAGAGTAATATCCCAAAACTAGTGTCCGATTCTTGTAAAGATAGGATGGGTAAAGAGGAACATGTTATTTGTCACTATGGAGAATACTTGTTAGTTTTCTACTCACAGCATCATAGTTATGAATCATTTTTACGCTGCAAATTGACCACAATAATTCCAAACAGATATATAATTTGACAAAAACAGAATACTGTCCAACATTGATTACATTAGGATACGATCACACATGTCTATATTTATACGTCGGAATACTTGGGAACAGATTATCTAAATTGAAATCACATTGAGGAAATTTCCTGATGATTTTACAGTCTTTTATGCCCATCAAAAAAAAGTACATATATTTTGCTCAGAAAACTTGGGGCAGCAAATAAAATCAACAGCGAGAGTTGATTTTGTCCCGCATGCCACCTATTGGGGAACCGTGCCCTACAACCTTTAAGGAGAAATTAACACCGACCAAATGCAATAAAATCAACAATGCGATACATTACATTTTTGTCTAGTCATCAAACATAAAAAAAGCTATATCTATTTCATCAATGGTTCTTTGGTGAATGTGTTTATAGCACTTGAAGTCATGTGTTAAAGACTCATTCTGGTCTATAGGGCCCCCCTTCTTCTGAATATAATTTGACATCTGCTTTATTTGTTATTGCATTCATGTCTTGCAATTAATGTTGACGTTGTGGTATTTTGTCGTTTGAGAAAGTGTTGAACATGAATTGGGTAAATGACATATTAATGCGCAACATAATGTGGATTTTATTGCATTTGAATACCAGGTATTATTAGAATGTTTATATATAAATATATAAATAATGTGCTTGTTAATATTCATTATAAACTGATACAGGACGTTCTCTGAATGTAACTGTCATCAGTACAATCGGTTGCTATGAGTCATTGTTGAGAATATATACTCTATGCTGACTCACGTCTTGGACAACCACTGACTAAGAGCCTTGTGTTAGATGGGTACAGCTGTAGGTTCATCATTTGATCACTTTTTTGTTGCTGAGAATTTGCCTGCAAAGCAATGTAAAAATACATCTAAAGTTTGTCATTTCCACTTGATTTGCCCTAACAAAACATCTATCAACAACTACAAAAATGTCCATTAATTATAATCCACATAATAATTCACATTTCCTGTTGCTGCAGGATTATTTTCCTGCTGTAGCAAACTGCTCAAATTAAGATCCTACATCTGTAAGTAGGGTAGCCATTCCAGGAGGCTGACTGTTGTCTCTATGTTTCTGCAGGACTGCTAGATGTTGAGCTCTCTGTTTTCTGTATGAGGGACACAACCACACAGATGGAGTCGAGGGTTCCCCACCACATCCCTGGAGTGTCTTCCTCCATTATATCCCAGCCATTGCGTATGGTTCCGTATGGAAGGCTACAGCACCCGCTCACCATCTTCCCAATCGACCAGATGAAGTCCTCTCATGTGGAAAATGACTATATTGACAGTCCCGCTGTGGTCTCCCAGCAACCCCTCAACCAGAAGGCTGTCAACAGGGTGCCCCACGAGGCACTGCTAGGGGCCCCCCACCTCCCCCAACTGGCGCGCTGCAACCCTCACAACGCCACCACACACCCCTGGATAACCTTCAGCGGGCGGCCCAGCTCCATCAGCAGCAGCAGCAGCACCTCGTCAGAGCAGAGGCTGCTGGACCACGCAGCCCCCACCCCTGTGGTGGACCACAACTCCACGGTAGTCACCACCAGGACCCCCTGCTGCGGGCCCAAGGTGCTCACCTCAAAGCCCCTGGATCTAAAAACTGCTGCCCTGGGGGCTGCAACGGTTGACAAGAAGCACATGTTGCTGTGTGAGATTTGTGGGAAGTGCCGCTGTACGGAGTGCACCCTGCCCCGGACCCTGCCCTCGTGCTGGGTGTGTAACCAGGAGTGCCTGTGCTCAGTGCAGAGCCTGGTGGACTCAGCCACCTGCATGTGCCTGGTCAAGGCCATTTTCTACCACTGCACAGAGGATGAGGATGATGAGGGATCTTGCGCCGACCGCCCGTGCTCCTGCCACCAGTCTAACTGCTGTGCGCGCTGGTCCTTCATGGCAGCCATGTCCCTGGTGCTGCCCTGTCTGGTGTGCTACCTGCCCACCATGGGCTGTGTCAAACTGTCGCAGAAGTGCTATGACAAAACCAGCCGTCCGGGCTGCCGCTGCAAGAACTTCCAGCAGGCCTGTAAGAGCATGGAGGCCAAGGCTGCAGACCAAGAGAAACAGGCCTCATGATAGTCATTGGCTGTTGCCTTATCAATACCCTCTGGATAGGACAATCCCACCAACCCCTACCCACTGGAGGACTTCCAGAAAACCATGGTACTTACGAAAGGGTTTACACTTGTCCTTCTTGGTTCGAGTGATGTTATTCCACACAAGTCAGAATAGGTCTGTCAGCTCAATTGGTTGTCCTAGACAACTGCTTGCCTCAGAACCCATCTTTATAAGTATAACAGACTGGCAGATTTTGTTTCTAAAACGGCTGAAGGCACAATTCATTATCCCTCTATACTGCTCTGAATTTCCAGCTTCATCATAGCTAGCTACTCTATGACACATTGGACCCCAGTTGTTGTTCTCCAAAAAAAAACACACAAAAAAGAAGCCTGCTCCAAAGCAGTTTCCCTCTGTTTATGCAAACTGTTGATTTCCTTTTGGGTAGTAAAGGATACTTCAACTGAAACAGCCACCCACTCTCCCCCATATATGAAATGTTTCATTCCCATACAAGCCTTCCTGTTGCTAGCTTGATGTTGAGCTCGTTATGTCAAGGTGGAAAAGTGAGAGGTAAAGTCGTGTGTCTTTGCCCGTCTGATATGTAAGGTCATACCACAACTGAGAGAAAAATAGTGTTTAGGATTGCCTGACTTGATCACTTTCCATTTCTTTGAGGGGATTTTTTAAACCCAGCTTTTACCAATCACTTCAGAATAATTGCACGTCATGCCCTGCATGATGTGACGTAGTGGTTAACCCCAGTGCTCGACGTGGATGTGTTGTAGAAAAACCTCCTCAGGGATCGTTCCTCATCAGGAGAATTTGGTCTAGCACGTAAAAACTGCCATTAGCCTAGTTGACTTCACTTTGCACAATAGGCAAAGAACAGTTTCAAAAGGGCAAAAGGGCAATTGTGAATTATTTAGGAAGAGTAAGTTAAGAGAGGAAATGGAGGGAAAATACAGTCTTAGAAAAAAAGGTGCTATCCAGAACCTAAACGTTTTTTTTTTTGGGCTGTCCCCAAAGGAGAACCCTTTGAAGAACCCTTTTTGGTTCAAGGTAGAAACATGTTGGGTTCCATGTAGGACCCTTTCCACAGTGGGTTTTACATGGAACCAAAGGGTTTTACGTGGAACCAAAAGGGTTCTCCCTGGGACCAAAAATAGTTATCTTATGGGGATAGCTGAAAAACCGTTTTGAAAATTTTCTGGAGTGTAGCGTTTTCAGAAAGAGGTCAAGTGAAGCTGTAGCATATCTAGCCAGCCTTAGTTAAATCAAACCTGCCACTTGAACAACCTTTTTAGATGACGCAAACCCCTTATGATGTACTGAAGCACAGTATTAAGTATCAATGCTTAATGTATTTTACATTACCCTGTGAACTACTTTGAGTCCACATTGTATCAAATCAAATTTTATTGGTCGCATACACATATCTAGCAGATGTTATTGCGGGTTTAGCAAAATACTTGTGTTCCTAGCTCCAACAGTGCAGCAAAATCTAACAATACACACACATCTAAAAGTAAAATAATGGAATTAAGAAATTCTCATAATTTTTGCTGCAGTGTTGAGTTTTTCGTCTGTTAGAAATATTATTTATCTTTATTTTCTCAATCTATTTTTGCGGCTTGCATGGAGTACCAATGACTTTGCCAAAGGAGTTTAGTATAGCTTGTTTAGCTGTCTTAGGGATCATATTTGTTATGCACTCGCCAAATTGTCAGAGGGCAATTGCTCTTAAAGGTGCTGTGTCCTTTTTTATGCTTCAGTTTGGCATAAAGGGATGCCATCGTTGCATAATCTACACATTTCTGTCACGTCGGTTCTGAGGTCCCCCACTAACATTAGGGCCCGCCTCTTTTACATTTTTGTACTTGTCTTGTTGCACAAAGCAGAAAACATACAGGAAAAAAACACTGTTCTTAGTCTTGAATGTATAAGGCAATATTATTTTCAAATGTTTGCAATTCAATCCAAGGGAAGGTGCCAAAATGGGGAATTATGTTCTGACTGACAAAGCCAGGGAATATTTGTTGATGTGGTGACAATATATTATAGAAATAGACCTATGTTATAGAAATAGACCTATGTTATAGAAATAGACCTATTTTATAGAAATAGACCTATGCAGGTGATATGTTGTTGTACATAGTTTTAAATGTCCTTGAAAAACTGCATGGTACATTATAACTACAATACAAAACATAGATAGATATATAGATATATATTTTGAGGGTAAAGATTTGAGTTTGAGGGGAAGAGGGAGGGGGGAAGACAGGTCTTATTATCATAAGCACTTGATTTAGAAAAGTGTGCCCCTCAGTAAAAAATACCTCTGTTTATGCTATTCATGCCTCTTTAGCGGATAGAGGCGAAGTTAATTCCCAGTTCTTCAGTGCCCCTGCAACTGTGGAAACAATCATTGAATCCACTGAAGGAATACAATTGTTGGCCTATCCGGATCAACCCATTTCCCCCTGTTTGTACTTACACAGTGTCACAACTTTTTTTCCCTCCCCAATTTGGCCGACAAATACCCTGGCCTTGATTAACAAATACCCTGGCCTTGATTAACAAATACCCTGGCCTTGACTAACAAATACCCTGGCCTTGATTAACAAATACCCTGGCCTTGATTAACAAATACCCTGGCCTTGATTAACAAATACCCTGGCCTTGATTGACAAATACCCTGGCCTTGATTAACAAATACCCTGGCCTTGATTGACAAATACCCTGGCCTTGATTGAGAAATACCCTGGCCTTGATTGACAAATACCCTGGCCTTGATTAACAAATACCCTGGCCTTGATTGACAAATACCCTGGCCTTGATTAACAAATACCCTGGCCTTGATTGACAAATACCCTGGCCTTGATTAACAAATACCCTGGCCTTGATTAACAAATACCCTGGCCTTGATTGACAAATACCCTGGCCTTGGTTAACAAATACCCTGGCCTTGATTGACAAATACCCTGGCCTTGATTGACAAATACACTGGCCTTGATTGACAAATACCTTGGCCTTGATTAACAAATACCTTGGCCTTGATTGACAAATACCCTGGCCTTGATTAACAAATACCCTGGCCTTGATTGACAAATACCCTGGCCTTGATTGACAAATACCCTGGCCTTGATTGACAAATACCCTGGCCTTGATTGACAAATACCCTGGCCTTGATTGACAAATACACTGGCCTTGATTGACAAATACCCTGGCCTCGATTAACAAATATCCTGGCCTCGATTGACAAATACCCTGGCCTTGATTGACAAATACCCTGGCCTTGACTGACAAATACCCTGGCCTTGATTGACAAATACCCTGGCCTTGATTGACAAATACCCTGGCCTTGATTGACAAATACCCTGGCCTTAATTGACAAATACCCTGGCCTTAATTAACAAATACCCTGGCCTTGATTGACAAATACCCTGGCCTTGAATGACAAATACCCTGGCCTTGATTGACAAATACCCTGGCCTTGAATGACAAATACCCTGGCCTTGATTGACAAATACCCTGGCCTTGATTGACAAATACCCTGGTCTTGATTAACAAATACCCTGGTCTTGATTGACAAGTACCCTGGTCTTGATTGACAAATACCCTGGCCTTGATTGACAAATACCCTGGTCTTGATTGACAAATACCCCGGCCTTGATTAACAAATACCCTGGTCTTGATTGACAAGTACCCTGGTCTTGATTTACAAGTACAGCTGCTGTCCATAAACGTGTCAAAAGCACCATGAGGAAAAGAGAACTGTAAAGCTATGTTCCATTCCATCTCGTTTAATAGTGGATGTCTTTTGCTTCTCTGTCTTTTTCTGCTCTGTCACACTGTGGCTTGGGTAAAATCCTTAGCCCCAAACTACATTGTTTGGTGGCCTGTTAAGGTATTGAATAATCACCAACCATGACAACTCAATAATGAATCCTTTTATTTTGGTAGAATGCTGTGACTTAAAGTCCATTTTGTGTTACACTTGTGGCCACTAGAATTATCTTCAACTCAATCAAAATAACCTTCAAAACTGCTGGCTCCTGCTATTCAATGTCTTTGCCTTTGCAATGTCAATGTTGCAGAAATATTAGCTCTGTGCTTTTGTTTTGTTTAACTATAACAAAATGAACAAATCTCCCATATAAAAGTTTCCCTTTATAGATATATTTATTTTGAAGTTCTATTTTATATAGTATTTATTTAGATGCCAACCTGTGTTTGTGAAGAAAGCTCATGTCGAAATGGAATGTACATTGACATTGGAAATATATATTGTTAAATATAAACATGTTGTGGTGTCTTATTTTACTGATTGTCCTCTACTTGAATCATACACAAACCAAACTCTTAGACAGACAGGACACATATCAGTACATTCTCTGTCTTTCTGCCATGTCCTTTCAGCTTGGTGGAACATGGTTAAGTGTTAAAGCTACCAATGAGAGTTCTGTTTCCATAGTTACAAGACTTAGTTTGTCATTTTGTTGATCTGGGGCGGGAGAGCTATGGTTGAAAGTTTAAAAAAATGAAAAAGTGGGCCAGAAATAGCCTGTTTCCCGTTCGCTCGCAGAGGACCAAATTAAAACTGTTAATCATGTTAAATCAGGACAGTTAGTGGTTTTCACTGTTTCATTTGAATGAATTCCCTTCCTTTTAGTTTAAATTGTATTATTCTCCTATGGAACAGTGGTAAGCCACACTCCAATTCAGGCCAGAAGAAGCAGCCTGACCCTACATTTACTGACATAACATATTACAGTAAGTAACACTGGGGCTCCCGAGTGGCGCATTGGTCTAAGGCACTGTATCTCAATGTGTCACTATGGACCCTGGTTCAATTCTGGCTGTGATTGGGAGTCCCGTAGGGTAGTACACAATTAGCCCAGTGTTGTCTGGGTTTGGCTGGGGTAGGTCATCATTGTAAATAAGAATTTGTTCTAAACTGAATTGCCTAGTTAAATAAAGGTTAAATAAAATAAATATTCAGATATTTCCTTCATCTACTTAGACAGAAGCATGCACTGGTCAAATGCAATGAATAATATCCTCAACCAATTAAAGCCAAGGATTAGTCTTGGCAGTGAGTTACTGTAAGTAAGAAAAACCCATGCTGAGAAAATGTTTTCCTCTATTTGGAAAAGAAAAGGCAACGTGAAAGGTTGTTGTCCTTGTAAATTGTGTGTGTGAACACCCCCCCCCAGGCCCACCTGTGTCGTTTCCCCTCCAGGCAAGGCAGGGCCCTGTGTCCTGAGTGTTACCTGTAAGCACCTGGGGGAGATGAGTGAGAAGCTGAGTTGACTTCTGGCTGAGCTGGGGCTTCCGCTGCAGCCTGTGGCACTGGGGCCTGTCTGTTAGAGTAGGTGAGATCTGAGACAAACCTGCCTGTTTGTCATCTCCCCACCCTGCACTGCGCTCCCTCCCACACCACCACCATGTGTGTATTCCACACCACTGCTGTCACCCCCCCCCCCCCCCCCCCCCCCGCTCTGCCAGGCCCAAAACTACACATCAGCTCAGGAATTTTATATGGCAGCAAGTGAAAAAAACACCCCTCTCACAGACATAGGATATGGGAAAAGGTAATGCTGTCGCTGGTAGGTGTCGTATTATCTTAGCTAACCACACTGTTTCATGGCTGAGTTCTTAGGAAGTGTCAGTCAATGCACAATGTTGAGAGTAAGGTCGTCACACTCCGTCAAACAGCATATTCTCACTCTGCAGGTTGGAATGGCTGTGCTTTGTTGCCGATAGCTCCCATGTACAGGACTTCCTAAATCCCATTATGATCAAAGCTGTGAAAATATCTGTATAAGTGACATGACGAAACGAAGAAGAAGAAAAGAACACTTATGGCTCTGACTACATTGTGTACAGTACCGGTTCCTATAGCTTTGATTCAGGTTTATCCTTACTCTGGTAGTATCATTCTCATACTATATACTCTATTATAAACTGGGTACTTTGGCTCCTGGATTCTGATTGGCTGAAAGCTGTGATATATACCACAGTTATGACCCCCCAAAAACATGTTTTACTTTTGTAATTATGTTGGTAACCAGTTTATAATAGCAACAAGGTACCTCAGGGGTTTGTGGTATATGGCCAATATACTAGTTTTGTTTTTACTTAGCTGTGGTATATTGTCAATATTCCACACCCCTCCCCTAAGCCTTATGGCTTAATATTATTATCTAGCTAATATATTATCATCAACAATAATATGATTGTCCTTGTAATTATCTGTAATCTTGTTTATAGTGTTACAAGTCTATAATTGAAATGTTCTTACTATTATGCTGTAGTGCCTGCTGGTGATAGCAAAGCCCTTCTTTCAACAGAAGTGTGTTACCAGCCCTCCAGCTATAGAGGACATTGTTCTGTGCATGCCAAAGTAAGGCCACACCATTCTGGGAGTCACAGCCACAGCAGACACACAGTTGGACCATCAAACAGATACCCATCACCTTGTCCAACTTCGACATAACATCCGTTGATCCTTCTATTTGTTTGTTGCTTTTTTCTTTGCTTGGTGTTTCTCATGTTCAGCAGCCATTTTGTCCAGTCAGTCAGTCCATGCTGTGACTGGAACAGACCTGTCTGCACATTTCCCAAGTAAACTCATCCATGTTGATTTGGTTGAAGTAAACGTCCCCTTGCAGTTTGGATGACATATTGCAAAAGTCCTTTCCACATCTGGTGCAGTACTCATCCCCCTCTCCCTCTTCCCCTCTCTACTAGTTGTGCATACAAATGACATGGACTGGAGAGAGAGAGTCAAACAAAAGTGCCTCAACGATTTGTGAGGTCAGGGGATTGGAAGAGAGATCATTCTGTGTTTTCCTACGGGACATGTGCAGGTCTGCAGGAATGCACGCTCAGATGGGCGGAAATGGCAAGTGCACGTTGTTTAGAAATGTGACCCTGACATTTAGACCTGGAGATTGCGAAAGCCATCCTGCACTGGTATTTCAGGGCCCAGCGATCCAAGTGTGACAGGAAGACTTCAACGCAAGAGAAACACACACTTCAACACTTTAAGTTAGAGAAAAGGGAGGTGGGGTGAGAGAAAGGGAGTTGGTTTGAGAGAAAGGGAGGTGGGGTGAGAGAAAGGGAGGTTGGGTGAGAGAAAGGGAGTTGGGGTGAGAGAAAGTGAGGTGGGGTGAGAGCGGAGGCATTAGAGAGAAAGGGAGGTGGTGTGAGAGAAAGGGAGGTGGGGTGAGAGAAAGGGAGTTGGGTTGAGAGAAAGGGAGGTGGGGTGAGAGAAAGGGAGGTTGGGTGAGAGAAAGGGAGGTGGGGTGAGAGAAAGTGAGGTGGGGTGAGAGCGGAGGCATTTGAGAGAAAGGGAGGTGGTGTGAGAGAAAGGGAGGTGGGGTGAGAGAAAGGGAGGTTGGGTGAGAGAAAGGGAGATGGGGTGAGAGAAAGTGAGGTGGGGTGAGAGCGGAGGCATTAGAGAGAAAGGGAGGTGGTGTGAGAGAAAGGGAGGTGGGGTGAGAGAAAGGGAGGTGGGTGAGAGAAAGGGAGGTGGGGTGAGAGAAAGGGAGGTGGGGTGAGAGAAAGGGAGGTGGGGTGAGAGAAAGGGAGGTGGGGTGAGAGAAAGGGAGGTGGGGTGAGAGCAGGCGAGATAGAGAGAAAGGGAGGTGGGGTGAGAGAAAGGGAGGTGGGGTGAGAGCGGAGGCATTAGAGAGAAAGGGAGGTGGGGTGAGAGCGGAGGCATTAGAGAGAAAGGGAGGTGGGGTGAGAGAAAGGGAGGTGGGGTGAGAGCGGAGGCATTAGAGAGAAAGGGAGGTGGGGTGAGAGCAGGCGAAATAGAGAGAAAGGGAGGTGGGGTGAGAGAAAGGGAGGTGGGGTGAGAGCAGAGGCATTAGAGAGAAAGGGAGGTGGGGTGAGAGCAGGCGAGATAGAGAGAAAGGGAGGTGGGGTGAGAGAAAGGGAGGTGGGGTGAGAGCAGGGGAGATAGAGAGAAAGGGAGATGGAATTGAGAGTTTGCCAAAAGTTTCAGAGTGCACCAGCCAGAATCCTTCGTTCTCCGAACTCCATGGCATCTGACCAAGCAGCAACTTTAAACAAAGAGCTACTGTCTTGCCTGGGTCGTTCTTGAATTACGGTGACATTTGGACATGCCATTCTGGGAAGATTTTTTAATTTGTATTTTTTATATATATACTGTATTTGGGTACATCTTTCCATACTAAATCGACTAATATGGTAGCTTTAATAACTTTTTGTTTACCCTTATAATAACATTGTGCGACCAGTAGGAGTAGTTGCACCAATGATGGTAACACCGATGAGACATTCTGGTACTGTAAATTAGGATTTTCTGAAATGGAGACCACAAATGCTCAGATCCAAGGTTGTCAATCCATTAAAGTGATATAATTAATAATTTTGCTCACAACGTAATTTCCCTTCATTTAAATTGACTAAAACTAAATGACACTTTGGATTCAGACTCACCGAATGATCAATGGAATCCTCAAATTTATGACATACTAAAAAGGTGTGATTAGCTAATAATTTTCATTAATACAGACCCCTTCCCCAATAACAGTTTTCCCCTGAAGAGAATGCTCAAGGACCTTGTATAGTAAGTATATCTTTTTAATGGGTGGCAGGTAGCCTAGTGGTTAGCGCGTTGGACTAGTAACCGAAAGTTTGCAAGCCTAAATCCTGAGCTGACAAGGTAAACATCTGTAGTTCTGCCCCTGAATAAGGCAGTTATCCCAATGTTCCGAGGATGTCATTGAAAATAAGAATTTGTTCTTAACTAACATGCCTAGTTAAATAAAGGTACAATTAGAGGGGACACACATTAGAGCTATACTATAAGAAAAAAAACTATTTTAATAGCCTTCTTTGTTTTTATTGATCTATACAATATATTAAATCGTATTGTTCAACATTTAGCTTTCAAAATAATAGACATATACATCTAAATCCCCAGAACATGTCACTAGAACTCTGGGACAACTACATCACTACTGGGTCAAGCCAATGTTCTTACCCATAGCACTTTAAATGGTGCAGAACCAGTTTTGCAGTACAAAGGACTTGCATTCTGTTTTATTAAACAGTTAAATATATTTAAAAAACATGTATGATGTATGACTATTTGTCATTTCTAAGTGCTTTTCATGGTTGCAAAGGCAAAGGACGCAAATGCCTGAGGCTACTCAGGCCTGCTGCTCGCGTTGACTCTGCTAACACCTAGGCCAAATAGATTTGCATTGGTCAAAGCTCAGACAGCTGTAAAAAGTATAGCACTGGTGTCTTGAAAGAGCATTTTATATTATATATACACCATAGTAAATGTGGTTGGCAGTCAAAAACCTTGTCACTGATTTTTCAAGCCAATTTAAACTGAGACTGCACCACTCAGGAACACTCAACACCTCTTGGAAAGCAATTCTGACTTGTCTTTTAGCATTAAAATATGTGTAATTGCCCTGCTGAAAAATACAACTCTAACCTTGGGTTAAGTTTTTGGATGACTGAGGCCGGTTTCCCTCTAACTTTTTACCTGGGCTTTGTTCCATTCATATTTCTTTCGATCCTGACACACTCCCCAGTCCCTGTCGGTGACAAGCATACCCATAACATGATGCTGCCACCACAATACTTGAAAATAAAGAATCACTCTGTGTTGTGTTTTATTAGATACGACCGAAGCCTGTCGTTTTTAATTTAGGTCAAAAAGTTAATTTCTTTGTCGTGCTGTATTACCAAACAGCCTTTTTGAAAACAAAATGGATGATTTGGAGTGGATTCTTTTTTATACAGGCTTAATTCTTTTCACTGTCATACAGGCCAGTAATGTGGAGTGAATGCAATGTTGTTGGTTCTCTGTGTTGTCAAGTACTGTGGTGGCAGTCTCATGTTATGGGTATGCTTGTCACAGGCAGGGACTGTCAGGATCAAAATTCAAATGAAAGGAGCAAAGCCAGGATAAAAAGTTTGAGGAAACCTTGACACAGTCTTCTGAATACCTAACCGTGGGATAGAGTTTTATTTTACACAGATGTTAATACCAAAGGCACACCAGAATGGCTTTCCAATATGTGTTGAGTGCTCCTGAATGGTCCAGTCTCAGTCCTGACTTAAATTGCGTTGAAAAGCAAAGACCAGGTTTGAATATTGCTGTCCATCAATGACTCCAAACCAAATGTACTGAGCTTGAGCAATTTTGAAAAAAACTATGTAAATATGTTGCCCTAAGAATTGTGCGAAATTGAATGTTATTCAATATGGTTTACATCTGTAACAGCTGCCAAAGGTGCTTCCCCCAGGTATTAACTCTGGGCTGTGAAGACATACGCAATCAAAACACTTGATTTATTTGATTTGATTCATTTGGACTATTTTCTATACATTTTTCTTTGACTTTGGAAATGTGGAGTAGGTTGTGTAGATCGGTAGGATTTATTCCCTTTTGAGATCAAATTTGAAGTATCAAAATGTGAAGACTGCAACGGGGTATGTAGACTTTCACTAGTGACACTATGTCATCTCAAATCACATTTTTTATCACATTTTATTAGTCACATACGCCGAATACAACAGTGAAATTCTTAATTACAAGCCCCTAACCAACAATGCAGTTTACAAAATACGAATAAGAATAAGAAATAGAAGGAACAAGTAATTAAAGAGCAGCAGTAAAATAACAAAAGCGAGACTAGTATATACAGGGGGGGTACCGGTACAGAGTCAATGTGGAGACTATATACAGGGGGGGTACCGGTACAGAGTCAATGTGGAGACTATATACAGGGGGTACCGGTACAGAGTCAATGTGGAGACTATATAGGGGGTACCGGTACAGAGTCAATGTGGAGACTATATACAGGGGGTACCGGTACAGAGTCAATGTGGAGACTATATACAGGGGGTACCAGTACAGAGTCAATGTGGAGACTATATACAGGGGGTACCGGTACAGAGTCAATGTGGAGACTATATACAGGGGGTACCAGTACAGAGTCAATGTGGAGACTATATACAGGGGGTACCAGTACAGAGTCAATGTGGAGACTATATACAGGGGGGTACCAGTACAGAGTCAATGTGTGGGGGCACCGGTTAATCTTGTTCCTATTCAATGATTTTCTTCCATGCACTACTTTGTGCAGAAGGCACATTAAGACATGCAGCATATTCATACACAAAGCCTATAAACTGGTGGATCAGTCATAGCTGTGGGACAGCAGGTAGCCTAGCGGTTAGGAGCATTGGGCCAGTTTATGAAAGGCAGCTGGTTTGAATCCCCGAGCCAACTAGGTGATAAATCTGTCGATGTACCCTTGAGCAAGGCACATAACCCTATATGCTCCTGTAAGTCACTCTGGATAAGAGTGTCTGATGAAATGTAAATGTGGCTCAGCAAACTGGATTGTTTTCCTTTATTTTTAAATGGCTCAAGGAATGGCAACAAAAGTGAACTGAGGTGAATGGTAGAGGGGACAGGAATCTTAATGAGGCTCCACGACTCACCACCATTATAAGTATTCAGTATTCAGGCCGTGTAATTTGATACTTTTAAACTTGAGACTGATCAGCTGTTGTATATTTCATGTGGATGGATCTTTCAACTTGAATGTCTTATGCCTAAGTACATGTGAAAGAGCATTCCTGTGACATACACACACACACAATTCTCCTGCTTATGCTCTCTCTGTGCTGGGTGAATAACAGCACAGCAGTCCCCTGAGGCGCCGAGGGGCCAGAGCCTACCAAACTTGGCTTCCGACCCCACAGCGCTGACACACCCACTTGGACTCAGCTGCAGTGCATTCCTAGTGAGCGCATTGTCAAAGCCCAACACTTCCTCTGGAGCTCAGCCAACACAACCGCAATAACATTTTATACATTTATCTCTCACAGAGAACACTGTTGCAAAACATCCCCTCCCCTCCCCTCCCCTCTCCTCTCCTCTCCTCTCCTCTCCTCTCCTCTCCTCTCCTCTCCTCTCCTCTCCTCTCCTCTCCTCTCCTCTCCTCTCTTCTCTTCTCTTCTCTTCTCCCCTCTCCTCTCCTCTCCACTCCTCTCCTCTCCTCTCCCACAGTTCAACTCTCACTTACTTCTTCTTCTGTTGTTTCCAGGTGTTGTTAGCTCCAGTCTTTTTAAAATTGGTAGCTACTCTGAACCCATGTTTGGGAACATGGAAAAATGACTTTTTTTACATAGGGAGTGATGACATCAGTCTAGTGACAGCCAGTATCTAAAGCAACGTAGGTACCTGGCTCAATTATGCAAATCAGTTTATTATCTCATCCCACTGGGCAAAAACTGTTTGAATCAACGTTGTTTCCACGTCATTTCAACCAAAAAGATCTATACGATGAAGTTGAATCAACTTGGAAAACTGATTGAATTTTCAAAAAGTAATCAATGTCAGGGCATTTCGTCTTTTATTCACCCAACTTTGAACCTAAATTCAATGACATGGTGAATTGTTTTGTTGATTTCACATTCAATTCACTTTAGTTGACAACTCAACCAAATGTAAATCAAAACTAGACATTGAACTGATGTCTGTGCCCAGTGGGATCTTTCTTCTCGTACCGCTGCCCTGCCGTTCTACCACAGTAGCAGTAGGCCAGACTCCTAGGCTATAGACTCAGGAAGCTGCTTCCTGTAGGCCCTGAGAGAGTATGGGAAGAGTAGTTTTCTAGTATAGTATAGTACAGTATAGTATACAGATATGTATGTCTTAATTTGATCAACCTGTTGCAGGATAACTTTTCTGCAATGCAGGAAATGTAAAACTTGCAGTGTATTTGAGGTTTGAAACACTTCTGAACTTTATAATTTCCACTGCAATTTCAGACTTGATTTTATCAACACCTACAAAAATGTCCACTAATTATAATCCACATAATCACATTTCCTGTTGCTGCAGAATTATTTTCCTGCTGGCTCAAATTAAAATCCTACATCTGTAGGAGGCCCAGAAGGACAACCAGTCAGAGAATATGAGCCGCTATTTCCGCAGCCCTCTGTGGCTCCTCTCCTCAGCCAGCCAGTAGTTGCACTATGGGTCCTCAGCCACATTGTCTTCACTACTAATATCTCTTGCTCTCTATTGTGTTTCCTCTTTTTACCAAACCTGTGTGGGGAGCTGTTACCAGGCTGCTGCGATCGCATTGTGAAAAGGACACAAAAGAGAGAGGACTTCCGAGGTGTATGCTCCACATTGGTGTGACTGTCCTAGATAGATAGAACTCTGCTGTTGGCTGAGATGTGTACTGCTGGGGGATTAGTACTAAGGATGTGTTTGCAGTGGTGATTTTATCAAAGGCTTTGCTGTGTGTGTGTGTGTGTGTGTGTGTGTGTGTGTGTGTGTGTGTGTGTGTGTGTGTGTGTGTGTGTGTGTGTGTGTGTGTGTGTGTGTGTGTGTGTGTGTGTGTGTGTGTGTGTGTGTGTGTGTGTGTGTGTGTGTGTGTGTGTGTGTGTTTGCACTTGTTTGCCTACCTTATCAGGACCCCAATGTCCAACAATTCACCCGAATGTCTTGACAACGTAGATAAAAAGGACATTTTCATGTCCTAAATTTATTCAATGCTATTTTAAACTTAAGGGTTAGGTTTAGGGTTTTGGGGTTAAGGTTCGGGTTAAGGTTAGGGTGAAGGTTAGGTGTAGAATTAGATTAAGAGTTAGGGGTAAGGTTAAGAGTTAGGGGTAGGGTTAGGTTAAGAGTTAGGGTTAGGTTAAGAGTTTAAGGGTAGGGTTAGGTTAAGAGTTAAGGGTAGGATTAGGTTAAGCGTTAGGGGTAGAGTTAGCTTAAGAGTTAGGGGTAGGGTTAGGTTAAGAGTTAAGGGTAGGGTTAGATTAAGAGTTAGGGGTAGAGTTAGGTTAAGAGTTAGGGGTAGGGTTAGGTTAAGAGTTAGGGGTAGAGTTAGGTTAAGAGTTAGGGGTAGGGTTAGGTTAAGACTTAGGGGTAGGGTTAGGTTAAGAGTTAGGGGTAGAGTTAGCTTAAGAGTTAGGGGTAGAATTAGCTTAAGAGTTAGGGGTAGGGTTAGGTTAAGAGTTAGGGGTAGGGTTAGGTTAAGAGTTAGGGGTAGGGTTAGGTTAAGAGTTAGGGGTAGAGTTAGGTTAAGAGTTAGGGGTAGAGTTAGCTTAAGAGTTAGGGGTAGGGTTAGGTTAAGAGTTAGGGGTAGGGTTAGGTTAAGAGTTAGGGGTAGGGTTAGGTTAAGAGTTAGGGGTAGGGTTAGGTTAAGAGTTAGGGGTAGAGTTAGCTTAAGAGTTAGGGGTAGGGTTAGGTTAAGAGTTAGGGGTAGGGTTAGGTTAAGAGTTAGGGGTAGAGTTAGGTTAAGAGTTAGGGGTAGAGTTAGTTTAAGAGTTAGGGGTAGAGTTAGGTTAAGAGTTAGGGGTAGAGTTAGTTTAAGAGTTAGGGGTAGAGTTAGTTTAAGAGTTATGATTAGGTTAAGAGTTAGGGGTAGGGTCAGGGTTAGGATTAGGGTTAGGTTACGAGGGGTAGGGTAAGGTTAGGGGTTAGTGAAAGTAGGATTTTTAATCGTAAAACATTTTACTCCCAATTTTTTTTAAGTGTGTGTATGTGTGCGTATGCATGTGCGTAACAGGATCAGTTGTCCCTGTGCCTTCTCTCCTCATCACAACACAGCTGCTGTGCCTTCTTCCGTCTTCGGAACGGTCTATGTAAGTTATTAAAGAGCCAACACAATGGCTACACAAACGCATCAGTTCAGTGAAACAGGAAGCGGACCCTTATGTAACAGGTATGACTTCACAGGAAGCCAGGGGAACAAAGGCTCGGATGCACAGGACCCACAGATAAAGATCCACTGTGTGTCTGCTGCCTCCGAGTTACAATGACGCTTTGTTGCCATGATCAGGAAAGAAGGGACAAGCGCATGTATCATTTGTCCCCTTAGTTTACCTTGCGTGGGCTAGCAGCGGGCACACGGCCCATCTGATAAACGGCCAAAGCAGGGTCGATCCACACAGGACAGAGATTCACCCGGGGGCCTGATGGTGATTTGTGTCCCCCAACCTGAAGGGGGTAGGCTGGGGAGGGGAGGCGACCGCTCTGGCTGGAGGGGATTTGTAACATAGGCTACAGGGTAAATCCATTTTTGACAGCATCCCTTTTGATCTGAACCAAACATTCCATACATGTTTGCCCAACCCTGTAGGCTGTCTCGCCGTTGTCGGTGATCAGGCCTACCAAATCAAATCAAATCAAATGTATTTATATAGCCCTTCGTACATCAGCTGATATCTCAAAGTGCTGTACAGAAACCCAGCCTAAAACCCCAAACAGCAAGCAATGCTGTTGAGTACAATGAGTACAGGAGGGGACCCTTATGGACCCACAACCACCGTTGTGTCATCTGCAAACTTAATGGTGTTGGAGTCGTGCCTGGCCACGCAGTCATGGGTGAACAGGGAGTACAGGAGGGGACTGAGCACGCACCCCTAAGGGGCTCCAGTGTTGAGGATCAGCGTGGCAGATGTGTTGCTACCTACCCTCACCACCTGGGGGCGGCCCGTCAGGAAGTCCAGGATCCAGTTGCAGAGGGAGGTGTTTAGTCCCAGGATCCTTAGCTTAGTGAGCTTTGAGGGTACTATGGTGTTGAACGCTGAGCTGTAGTCAATGAATAGCATTCTCCCGTTGTCACGCCCTGACCGTAGAGAGCGTTTTATGTCTCTATTTTGGTTTGGTCAGGGTGTGCGCAGTCTATGTTTTATGTTCTATGTTTTTGGCCGGGTGTGGTTCTCAATCAGAGGCAGCCGTCTATCGTTGTCTCTGATTGAGAACCATACTTAGGTACCCTTTTCCCCCACCTGTTTTGTGGGAAGTTAACTTTGACTTTGTTCAGGGCACATAGCCCAAAGCCTCACAGTTTGGTTTTGTTCTTTGTTAGGTCGGCGTCATTTTTAATAAAGAGAAAATGTACGCTTACCATGCTGCACCTTGGTCCAGTCCTTCAGCCAGCCGTGACACACGTAGGTGTTCCTTTTGTCCAGGTGGGAAAGGGCAGTGTGGAGTGCAATAGAGATTGCATCATCTGTGGATCTGTTTGGACGTTATGCAAATTGGAGCGGGAATAGGGGATAATGGTGTTGATGTGAGCCATTACCAGCCTTTCAAAGCACTTCATGGCTACGGACGGGTCTATAGTCATTTAAGCAGGTTGCCTTAGTGTTCTTGGGCACAGGGTCTATGGTGGCCTGCTTGAAACATGTTGGTATTACAGACTCAATCAGGGACATGTTGAAAATGTCAGTGAAGACACCTGCCAGTTGGTCAGCACATGCCCAGAGCACACATCCTGGTAATCCGTCTGGCCCCGCAGCCTTGTGAATGTTGACCTGTTTAAGGTCTTACTCACGTCGGCTACGGAGAGTGTGATCACACAGTCATCCGGAACAGCTGATGCTCTCATGCATGCCTTAGTATTGCTTGCCTTAAAGCGAGCATAGAATTAATTTAGCTTGTCTTGTAGGCTCGTGTGACTGGGCAGCTTGCGGCTGTGCTTCCCTTTGTAGTCTGTAATAGTTTGCAAGCCCTGCCACATAAGACAAACGTTGCTGCTGGAGTAGTACGATTCAATCTTAGCCCTGTATTGATTATTATTATTATTATTATGCTTTGCCTGTTTGATGGTTCATCGGAGGGCATAGCAGGATTTCTTATAAGCTTTTTAATTTTTATATTTTTTATTTTACCTTTATTTTACTAGGCAAGTTAGTTAAGAACAAATTCTTATTTTCAATGACAGCCTAGGGTTAACTGCCTGTTCAGGGGCAGAACAACAGATTTGTACCTTGTCAGCTCAGGGATTCGAACTTGCAACCTTTCGGTTACTAGTCCAACGCTCTAACCACTAGGCTACCCTGCCGCCCCGCTTCCGGGTTAGAGTCACACACCTTGAAAGCAGAAGCTCTACTCTTTAGCTCAGTGAAAATGTTGCCTGTAATCCATGGCTTCTGGTTGGGGTATGTACGTACAGTCACTGTGGGGACGACGTCCTCGATGCACATATTGATAAAGCCAGTGACTGATGTGGTGTACTCCTCAATGCCATAGGAAAAATCCCGGAACATGTTCCAGTCTGTGATAGCAAAACAGTCCTGTAGCTTAGCATCTGCTTCATCTGATCATTTTTTTAATAGACTGGAGTCACTGGTGGTTCCTGCTTTAATTTTTGGTTGTAAGCAGGAATCAGGAGGATAGAATTGTGGTCACATTTACCAAATGGAGGGCGAGGGAGAGCGCTGTACGCATCTTTGTGTGTGGAGTACAGGTGATCTAGAATCTTTTTCCCTCTGGTTGCACGTTTAACATGTTGATAGAAATGAGGTAAAACTGATTTGAAGTTTCCCTGCATTAAAGTCTCTGGCCACTAGGAGCGCTGCCTTTGGGCTTCCTGTTTGCTTATTTCCTTATATAGCTGACTGAGTGTGGTCTTAGTGCCAGAATCCATCTGTGGTGGTAAATAAACAGCCACAAAAAAAGTATAGATAAACTCTCTTGGCAAAGAGAGTATCACAAGATACTCTACTTCAGGCGAGCAAAATCTAGAGACTTCCTTAGATTTTGTGCACCAGCTGTTGTTTACAAATATGCACAGACCACCCCCCCTTGTCTTACCGGAGTGTACTGTTCTATCTAGCCGGTGCAGCGTATATCCCGCTAGCTGAATATCCATGTCACCATTCAGCCACGATTCCGTGAAACACAAGATGTTGCAGTTTTTGATGTCCCCTTGGTAGGATATCCGTGATCGTACCTCGTCTAGTTTATTTTCCATTGATTGCACGTTGGCGAGTAATATTGACGGTAACGGCAGATTTCCCACTCACCTTCTGCGGATCCTTACGAGGCACACCGCTCTGTGTCTTCTGTACCTGCATCTCTTCCTTTATCCAATTACTGGGATGTTGGCCTTGTCTGGTGTTCGGAGTATGTCCTGTGCGTCCTGCTTGTTGAAGAAAAAATCTTTGTCTTATCCGAGGTGAGTGATCGCTGTCCTGATATCCAGAAGCTCTTTTTCCAGTAAGATATGGTGGTAGAAACATTATGTACAAAATAAGTTACAAATAACACACAAAAAACACATTTGGTGTGTTGGGCGCCTGTAAAACTGCTGCCATTTCTTCCGGCACCATCCATGTCTTAATTACTAGAAAAGATAAACGGTTGAGATTGATATCATTTAAAAGCTGATGAACAGGGTTGTCTCAAAATATTTTATAATGTAATTAAAAAAGATTTTTAATAACAATTTTTAAACCTTTTCATCATTTTTAAACCATTAATGCGTAAACTCAGATTTTTTTCACATTCTCGTATGTTTATTTATTTATTTATTTTTTCACCTTTATTTAACCAGGTAGGCTAGTTGAGAACAGGTTCTCATTTGCAACTGCGACCTGGCCAAGATAAAGCATAGCAGTGTGAACAGACAACACAGAGTTACACATGGAGTAAACAATTAACAAGTCAATAACACAGTAGAGAAAAAAGGGGAGTTTATATACAATGTGTGCAAAATGCATGAGGAGGTAGGCGAATAATTACAATATTGCAGATTAACACTGGAGTGATAAATGATCAGATGATCATGTACAGGTAGAGATATTGGTGTGCAAAAGAGCAGAAAAGTAAATAAATAAAAACTGTGGGGATGAGGTAGGTGAAAATGTAGGTGGGCTATTTACCAATAGATTATGTACAGCTGCAGCGATCGGTTAGCTGCTCAGATAGCTGATGTTTGAAGTTGGTGAGGGAGATAAAAGTCTCCAACTTCAGCGATTTTTGCAATTCGTTCCAGTCACAGGCAGCAGAGTACTGGAACAAAAGGCGGCCGAATGAGGTGTTGGCTTTAGGGATGATCAATGAGATACACCTGCTGGAGCGCGTGCTATGGATGGGTGTTGCCATCGTGACCAGTGAGCTCAGATAAGGCGGAGCTTTGCCAAGCATGGCCTTGTAGATGACCTGGAGCCAGTGGGTCTGGTGACGAATATGTAGCGAGGGCCAGCCGACTAGAGCATACAAGACGCAGTGGTGGGTAGTATAAGGTGCTTTAGTGACAAAACGGATGGCACTGTGATAAACTGCATCCAGTTTGCTGAGAAGAGTGTTGGAAGCAATTTTGTAGATGACATCGCCGAAGTCGAGGATCGGTAGGATAGTCAGTTTTACTAGGGTAAGCTTGGCAGCGTGAGTGAAGGAGGCTTTGTTGCGGAATAGAAAGCCGACTCTTGATTTGATTTTCGATTGGATATGTTTGATATGGGTCTGGAAGGAGAGTTTGCAGTCTAGCCAGACACCTAGGTACTTATAGGTGTCCACATATTCAAGGTCGGAACCATCCAGTGTGGTGATGCTAGTCGGGCAAGCGGGTGCAGGCAGCGATCGGTTGAAAAGCATGCATTTGGTTTTACTAGCGTTTAAGAGCAGTTGGAGGCCACGGAAGGAGTGTTGTATGGCATTGAAGCTCGATTGGAGGTTAGATAGCACAGTGTCCAATGACGGGCCGAAAGTGTACAGAATGGTGTCGTCTGCGTAGAGTTGGATCAGGGAAACGCCCGCAGCAAGAGCAACATCATTGATATACACAGAGAAAAGAGTCGGCCCGAGAATTGAACCCTGTGGCACCCCCATAGAGACTGCCAGAGGACCGGACAACATGCCCTCGATTTGACACACTGAACACTGTCTGCAAAGTAATTGGTGAACCAGGCAAGGCAGTCATCCGAAAAACCGAGGCTACTGAGTCTGCCGATAAGAATATGGTGATTGACAGAGTCGAAAGCCTTGGCAAGGTCGATGAAGACGGCTGCACAGTACTGTCTTTTATCGATGGCGGTTATGATGTCGTTTAGTACCTTGAGTGTGGCTGAGGTGCACCCGTGACCGGCTCGGAAACCAGATTGCATAGCGGAGAAGGTACGGTGGGATTCGAGATGGTCCACTGACTTGGCTTTCGAAGACCTTAGATAGGCAGGGCAGAATGGATATAGGTCTGTAACAGTTTGGGTCCAGGGTGTCTCCCCCTTTGAAGAGGGGGATGACTGCGGCAGCTTTCCAATCCTTGGGGATCTCAGACGATATGAAAGAGAGGTTGAACAGGCTGGTAATAGGGGTTGTGACAATGGTGGCGGATAGTTTCAGAAATAGAGGGTCCAGATTGTCAAGCCCAGCTGATTTATACGGGTCCAGGTTTTGCAGCTCTTTCAGAACATCTGCTATCTGGATTTGGGTAAAGGAGAACCTGGAGAGGCTTGGGCGAGGAGCTGCGGGGGGGCCGGAGCTGTTGGCCGAGGTAGGAGTAGCCAGGCGGAAGGCATGGCCAGCCGTTGAGAAATGCTTGTTGAAGTTTTCGATAATCATGGATTTGTCGGTGGTGACCGTGTTCCCTAGCCTCAGTGCAGTGGGCAGCTGGGAGGTGGTGCTCTTGTTCTCCATGGACTTCACAGTGTCCCAGAACTTTTTGGAGTTGGAGCTACAGGATGCAAACTTCTGCCTGAAGAAGCTGGCCTTAGCTTTCCTGACTGACTGCGTGTATTGGTTCCTGACTTCCCTGAACAGTTGCATATCGCGGGGACTGTTCGATGCTATTGCAGTCCGCCACAGGATGTTTTTGTGCTGGTCGAGGGCAGTCAGGTCTGGAGTGAACCAAGGGCTGTATCTGTTCTTAGTTCTGCATTTTTTGAACGGAGCATGCTTATCTAATATGGTGAGGAAGTTACTCTTAAAGAATGACCAGGCATCCTCAACTGACGGGATGAGGTCAATGTCCTTCCAGGATACCCGGGCCAGGTCGATTAGAAAGGCCTGCTCACAGAAGTGTTTTAGGGACCATTTGACAGTGATGAGGGGTGGTCGTTTGACTGCGGCACCGTAGCGGATACAGGCAATGAGGCAGTGGTCGCTGACATCCTGGTTGAAGACAGCGGAGGTGTATTTGGAGGGCCAGTTGGTCAGGATGACGTCTATGAGGGTGCCCTTGCTTACAGAGTTAGGGTTGTACCTGGTGGGTTCCTTGATGATTTGTGTGAGAATGAGGGCATCTAGCTTAGATTGTAGGACTGCCGGGGTGTTAAGCATATCCCAGTTTAGGTCACCTAACAGAACAAACTCAGAAGCTAGATGGGGGGCAATCAATTCACAAATGGTGTCCAGGGCACAGCTGGGAGCTGAGGGTGGTAGGTAGCAGGTGGCAACAGTGAGAGACTTATTTCTGGAGAGAGTAATTTTCAGAATTAGTAGTTCGAACTGTTTGGGTATGGACCTGGAAAGTATGACATTACTTTGCAGGCTATCTCTGCAGTAGACTGCGACTCCTCCCCCTTTGGCAGTTCTATCTTGACGGAAGATGTTATAGTTGGGTATGGAAATCTCTGAATTTTTGGTGGCCTTCCTGAGCCAGGATTCAGACACGGCAAGGACATAAGCGTTAGCAGAGTGTACTCTAGCAGTGAGTAAAACAAACTTAGGGAGGAGGCTTCTAATGTTGACATGCATGAAACCAAGGCTTTTTCGATCACAGAAGTCAACAAATGAGGGTGCCTGGGGACATGCAGGGCCTGGGTTTACCTCCACATCACCCGCGGAACAGAGAAGGAGTAGTATGAGGGTGCGGCTAAGGGCTATCAAAACTGGTCGCCTAGAGCGTTGGGGACAGAGAATAAGAGGAGCCGGTTTCTGGGCATGGTAGAATATATTCAGGGCATGTTGCAGCTTAGACCATGATTGAAATCATCTGAGGTGTTTGTACCATCAGTTGAGACACAGCATGCAAATTCTTATTTCAATCATAGAAATAGAATTCATAGAATGAACTCAACCCTTCAGACCACTGAAATTAGGCTGGTACACCATTTACATTTCAATTGAATTGGCATTTCTACATTCCATTACTACCACAATCACAACCAATAGTGGGCACAACACAAAAACTACAGACAATGTAAAATAGTCTAAGCTGCAACATATGTGTATCGGATTTTTTCAAAGTTTTTACACATTTTAAGATAATTGATGTATAAAGTTTAAAATAAAAAATACTAAAAAATAAATAAATAAGAAATGAGTTTGACAACCCTGTTCATAAGCTTTTAAATGATATCAATCTCAACTGTTTATCTTTTACAGTGATGTAAAATGTCTCATGGTATGGTGGGGGTTAACTTTCAGCACATTTATCTCTTGAATGGTTTGGCATTCAGGTCTAAAAAGTCCCTTTCTGAGCACTTCTACAACCACAGGAGGTTGGTGGTGCTTTAATTAGGGAGAAGGGGCTCGTGGCTAGAGAGGAATGGGTGGAAAGGTTTCCATGTGTTTGATGATTCCATTTGCTCGGTTGCAGACATTATTATAAGCCGTCCTCCCCTAAGCAGCCTCCACTGAACCTAATCCTGATCCTAACCCTTAACCACACTCGTAACCCTAATACCTAACCCTACATTAAGACCAAAGCACGTTGTTGTTTTCATAAAGTTTTACAATATAGCCAATTTGGACTTTGCAGCTGGCCTATCTAAGGGGAAATTGCTCAGTTCTGCAACCAGGAAAATACTCATAACAATAAATGTCAACCTGCCAAATATGTAAGAAAGATTTCATTCAAATTAAAAGAGATGCACAAGCATTTCACTACACTCGCATTAACATCTGCTGATCATGTGTATGTGACCAATAAAATTTGATTTGATTTGAGGTCCGGTCAAAAAATGATTGAATTGAAATGGATTTACCCTACAATAAGGATAACCTGGCATGAGGGCTGGATGTTAGGTAAACCTAGCTTTTGATAACACCACTTAAGAGGACTCATGGAGCAGCTGAACACACACACACACAACACACACCTGCCTAGTCAGTTCCCGTTCATGTGGGATAGTTTTCTACTTGCTCTCTGATGAATGATCATCGGTTAGTTAGTATGCTTCCTTTTGGTTTTACCCCACAACATTGAAGTGTAATGGAATGGGTATAGAATGAAGCACAAGAGTGGGTACATTGTTAGGATGCAGAATATCACAAGCTACAATGATCATCGCCATGCCAACAGCCCTTTTAAGACCCAACACACCTCGGTAACACAACTATACCACGAGAAGACTTCCCAGACGTTCCCTGAGCATAATACCACACTTCATCTTCTCCAACCTCAGATCCATGAGATCTCTGCCAGCAGCGACAGCGTGTGGGGCTATGGCACCTAGGAGAGGGCTAACTTGGCATGTCTCATCATGGGTCTAAGTCTGCTTTTAGACGTGAGCCTCTTTAATGTGGATTCCTATGTACTCCCAGCGCTCCTGTCTTATGGCCTCATCCCCCCTGTTATAGTGGTGATTGTCTGTCTTTCTCACCACTGTTAAAATAACTGGGTCTGTGACGACAAATCTTCCTGAAGTCTCATAACATAACATGTCTAAAAATAGCCCCGGCCCTGTTTGAGTGTGGGAGTGGTCATTGCTCAGACACAGAGAGAGAGAGAGAGAGAGAGAGAGAGAGAGAGAGAGAGAGAGAGAGAGAGAGAGAGAGAGAGAGAGAGAGAGAGAGAGAGAGAGAGAGAGAGAGAGAGAGAGAGAGAGAGAGAGAGAGAGAGAGAGAGAGAGAGAGAGAGAGAGAGAGAGATGCTTGGTTTCCAGAGAACACAGAGAGGTTTGTAAAGCCAGGACATGAGTAGGGGAGGGGAGGTGTTGTGTATGAGCAAGTGGTGGTCAGGTCAGGTCTGGAGCTGGAGCTGGAGCTGGTCGGAGGGCCGGCTGGCAGCATGTTTCCCTGGCCCGGGCTGCTGTGGCGCCGTGTATAGGATGTGGTGGGTCACGGTGAAATGCTTACGACACACATCCTTCAGCGCCCACCCTGTCGTCCAGGAGCATCGGATATTGGATTAGTGTGTTAATCTCTCCCTCACAGTTTTCTCACGTTCTATTTCTGTGTCTTTCTCTCTCCTTAACCCATCCTTTGCTCCCTCTCTTTCGCTCTCTCTCTGTCTCTCTCTCCCTCACTCCATATCCCTGTCCCTCCTCCCTTTCTCATAGAATGCAAAGGGAGATCAGTTTTATAAAGTTTAGTTAATGGAGGATTTCCTTCCTTTGCGGAAGAGAGACGATCAATAATGCCCTTCCTGTCTGACGGTCAGAGCATCTCTCTCTCTTTCGATCTCCTATATTCTTTGTCATGCTCTCTCCATCTTTCTATCTTATTTTATCTTTCGCTCTACCCCCCTCCCCCATCTCTCGCTCTATCCCATGGGAGAGGGGGGCCAGCTGGGAGAGAGGGGGCGCTCATCCGCCCACCCGCATGGCTCTTTCCTGCCCCCAGGGTGCTGGACACAGGAGCTCCCCATAGTGAGAGGAGGGGGGGGGGAAAGAGCACCTGCTAGGCGACGATGCCCCAGACAAAGACACCTCTGTCCAGGCCGCACAATGGTGGCCAGGGTCCTTTCCCCCTGCCTGCCTACTCTGGCAGCCCCACAGCAAGCTGTCCTTACAGTCTGAGTGTATACTCCCCTCCACAGTTCCCACACAATGGCTGACTGTTGTTCCCAGGGTCCCCCATATTTGGCCCAAAAACCCCCTTTCTTCATGGTAGAGAAAAGGCTTATTACTGGTGGAGACTGTCATGTGAATGGTTGGTGGTGACCCCACGCAGTTTGGCTGGAGCCCGGGGCCGGCATGAGAGAGAGCTGATGGTCTGATTGACTGGCATAGAGTGTCTCTCTGTTTGTCTCTCTGTCTGACCCCTCTGTCTCTCTGTTTCTCTGTTTCTCTATCTCTGACCCCTCTGTCTGACCCCTCTGTCTCTCTGTTTGTCTCTCTGTCTGACCCCTCTGCCTTTCTGTTTCTCTGTCTGTATCTCTGTCTGACCCCTCTGTCTGACCCCTCTGTCTCTCTGTCTGACGCCTCTGTCTATCTGTCACTCTGTCTAACCCGTCTAGCTCTCTGTCTGACCCCTCTGTCTCTCTGTTTCTCGGTTTCTCTGTCTGTCTATCAGTCTGACCCCTCTGTCTGACCCCTCTGTCTCTCAGTCTGACCCCTCCGTCCCTCTGTCTGACACTTCTGTCTGACCCCTCTGTCTTTCTGTTTCTCTGTCTGTATCTCTGTCTGACCCCTCTGTCTGACCCCTCTGTCTGACCCCTCTGTATCTCTGTCTGACCCCTCTGTGTCTCTGTCTGACCCCTCCGTCCCTCTGTCTGACACCTCCGTCCCTCTGTCTGACACCTCTGTCTGACCCCTCTGTCTTTCTGTTTCTCTGTCTGTATCTCTGTCTGACCCCTCTGTCTTTCTGTTTCTCTGTCTGACACCTCTGTCTGACCCCTCTGTCTTTCTGTTTCTCTGTCTGTATCTCTATTTGACCCCTCTGTCTTTCTGTTTCTCTGTTTATCTCTCTGTCTGACCCCTCTGTCTTTCTGTTTCTCTGTTTGTCTCTCTGTCTGACCCCTCTGTCTGACCCCTCTGTCTCTCTGTCTGACCCCTCTGTCTATCTGTCACTCTGTCTAACCCGTCTAGCTCTCTGTCTGACCCCTCTGTCTGACCCCTCTGTGTCTTTGTCTGACCCCTCCGTCCCTCTGTCTGATCCTCCGTCCCTTTCTGTTTCTCTGTCTGTATCTCTGTCTGACCCCTCTGTCTGACCCCTCTGTCTCTCTGTCTGACCCTCTGTCTCTCTGTCTGACGCCTCTGTCTATCTGTCACTCTGTCTAACCCGTCTAGCTCTCTGTCTGACCCCTCTCTCTCTGTCTTTCTGTTTCTCTGTTTGTCTCTCTGTCTGACCCCTCTGTCTCTCTGTCTGACCCCTCTGTGTCTCTGTCTGACCCCTCCGTCCCTCTGTCTGACACCTCCGTCTCTCCGTCTCCCTGTCTCTCTGTCAGACCCCTCTGTCTCGATGTCTGACCCCCCCTTGTTTGGATTCAAAGACTCTGCTGGGCAGAAGCAGACCAGGGAACAGATTTCTGGCCACTGATTCTAGTTTTGAAGTGGTGGTGAAACTACTTCTTGAGCAGCAGCTCCTAATAATGCATGAAGGAATTTCCACTCAGCTGAGGTCTGCCTCTCACTGGAGCTCCTGTTCAAGGTTTCATATGTGTGCCTGGATGCTTCCCACTCTATGCATTAGTGAATCTACATTAATCTCAGCTGACATGGTCCAGGAAGAGCTCTGAATGCACACACACACACAGGGACACGCGCATACACACACACACACACACACAAACGCACACACGCCCGGATGCACGCTCACACACACACACAAATGCCCACACACACAGAGAGCCTGCTCAAATATTTAGACAGGATGTTTTTTTCAATGGGTAAAAAGAGGCAGGTCGCAGGTTAACCAGATCAAGATGAAAAACACATTCAGCAGGACAAACAGCACTGGCCATGCATAAAGACATACACACATGTACAGATGTTATTAGGATGGTCCACTGAGATAGAGGAAAGGTTGGGCAGCACTTACACAAAATACACCCAGAAAACAGGGAAGACCTAATACGAATGTTTTAAGAACTTTTTAGTTCCAAAAGGGTTCTTTGGCAGAGACAGAGAGAGAGAGAGAGAGAGAGGGAGAGGGAGAGAGAGAGAAAGAGAGTGAGTGATTGTCTTCCTAATGACTTCTTATTAGCCTCTCTCTCTGCTTTCCCCATGCGGTGGGTGAAACTCTCCCCCTGCCTGCTCTAATGGCACCCCGATGAGGGCCAGCTGGAAATGAATAGCGAACGGATACAAGGAAGTGAACACTACATGGACATGCCAAATGATTGGCTTAAATTAGCAGAGGCGTATATACATTGCAATTGCTAATCGGGGGAGTGATTGTAAACAGTGTTTGATTTTGTCTGCTAATTATGCACTTGCCAGGTTTCCTCCACCGGTGCCTCTGTGTTATTCATCTGACCCAGGAATGCCACAAGAGCATTAGTGAGGTCGGACACTGATGTTGGGCGATTAGGTCTGGTTCACATTCGGAATTCCAATTAATCACAAAGGTGTTCGATGGGGTTGAGGTCAGGGCTCTGTGCAGGCCAGTTAAGTTCTTCCACACTGATCTCAACAAACCATTTCTGTATGGACCTCACTTTGTGCACTGGGGCATTGTCATGCTGAAACAAGAAAGGGCCTTCCCCAAACTGCTGCCACAAAGTTGGAAGCACAGAATGGTCTAGAATGTCATTGTACGCTGTAGCATTAACGTTTGCCTTCTCTGGAACTAACTAAAAACATCCCGAGACCATTATCCTCCTCCACAAAACTTTATAGTTGCATTTGGGTAGGTAGTGTTTTCCTGGCATCTGCCAAACCCAGATTCATCCTTCGGACTGCCAGATGGTGAAGCATGATTCATCACTCCAGAGAACATGGTTCCACTGCTCCAGAGTCCAATGGCAGCGAGCTTTACACTCCTCCAGGTGACACTTGGCATTGTGCATGGTGACCTTAAGCTTATGTGAGCTTGTGTGGCCCAGCACTTTGCGGCTGAGCCGTAGTTGCTCCTAGACGTTTCCATTTCACAATAACAGCACTTACAGTTGACCGGGGCAGCTCTAGCAGGGCATAAATTTGACAAACTGATTTGTTGGAAAGGTGGCATTCTATGGCGGTGCCACGTTGAAAATCACTGAGCTCTTCAGTAAGGCCATTCTACTGCCAATGTTTGTCTATGGAGATGGCATGGCTGTGTGCTTGATTTTATACACCTGTCAGCAACGGGTGTGGTTGAAATAGTCCAAACCACTCATTTGAAGGGGTGTCTACATACATTTATATATAGTGTATATACCATTAGGCTATATGTATTTTAAGATATAGGCCTATTGTAAATGTATTATTGTAGCGTCGTCATCTTTATTGCAAAAATAAATACAAATACAAACGTAACTTTAAGCGACATATTTATTTGACAGAGGTAATAAACTGCCCGTTGATCAGCACAAAAATTGATAAAACAGGACCATGTTGGCAAAACAAGTGTTTCTGAGCTCATGTCAATATTACACAGGCAAACTAATGGTTACAGAAATCAGGAATACAGACAGGCTCTAAAGACCTCTATATATGAGTGATCACCTGTTGTTATGTTGGGCAAATACTGACAAAAAAACATGTTTTTCTCAATGACACGTATCGCTAAAATAAAGGTTTAAGGAAATACAGGCAGGCACCACAAAACAAAACAACTTACATTTACATTTACATTTAAGTCATTTAGCAGACGCTCTTATCCAGAGCGACTTACAAGCATGATGGTCTTGTAAATATAAAAGCAAAGCTTGCATTCACATAATCAAAAACAAGTTTTAAATGGTAGTGGAATAGGACTAGTGTGGTGTGTGACGTAGCAAATACATGAACTTGTATTCGGTACAAATCACATTATTGTGGGAGTAACTCCTCTAAGAGTATGAATTGCATGCACATTGTTTGAAGGACAATAGACCAACATAGCTACTGTAGTAGATCAAAGCTGTGTGCTGGAAAACCTTGGTAGAGCATGGGTGGAGTAGGCATTGTTGTGCTCGTGAATTTAATTTATTTTTCAACTATGGGCCAATGCCTATGTAATGCTCATCGGAAGAAGTGGACCAAGGTGCAGCGTCGTACGTGTTCATGATTCTTTATTAAATCCAAACACCAAACAAAACAACCATCAAGTTCCGTAGGCTACGCAGAGCTAACAAAAAAAACATCCCACAACCTAAGGTGGCAAAACAGGCTGCCTAAGTATGATTCCCAATCAGAGACAATGTTAGACAGCTGTCCTTGATTGAGAACCATACCCGGCCAAAACATAGTAACACAAAACATAGAAACACAAAACATAGAAATAAAGAACATAGAATGCCCACCCAAATCACACCCTGACCAAACCAAATAGAGACTTAAAAAGGCTCTCTAGGGCCTCCCGGGTGGCACAGTGGTTATGGGCGCTGTACTGCAGCGCCAGCAGAGACTCTGGGTTCGCGCCCAGGCTCGGTCGTAACCGGTCGTGACCGGGAGGTCCGTGGGGCGACGCACAATTGGCCTAGTGTTGTCCGGGTTTGGCTGGTAGGGAAATCCTTGTCTCATCGCCCACCAGCGACTCCTGTGGTGGGCCAGGCGCAGTGCGCGCTAACCAAGGTTGCCAGATGCACGGTGTTTCCTCCGACACATTGGTGCTTCTGGGTTGGAGGGCGCTGTGTTAAGAAGCAGTGCGGCTGGTTGGGTTGTGTATCGGAGGACGCATGACTTTCAACCTTTGTCTCTCCTGAACCCGTACGGGAGTTGTAGTGATGAGACAATTGGATACCATGAAATGAGGGAGAAAAAGGGGTAAAAAAATAGTCTCTCTAAGGTCAGGGCGTGACAGCCTACTTCTCACAGATTTTATTTTTATATACAGTATATATGTATATGAAACAGAACATAATCACAGATCATCATCGCTGTTTTCTCTATCTTCTCTCTATCTTCTCTCTATCTTTGGAAGAAGAAAGAAACACTACTTCCCTGATAGGACCAGCTACATAAAACACTGGGACATGTAGAGTCCACCTAGAGTTTTGTTAGAGGATCAGCATGTAACGTTTCCCTTTTAACGAGAGAATAAATAGTGTTTACCAATTTGGGCTTAGCTCTTTTTCCGTGCAGCAGCGTGGAGCGAGGGGTTGTGTGTGTGTGTGTGTGTGTGTATGGAGGGGGGGGGGGTTTGAGACAAGCGGTGAAATAACGTGATTGTGTTTATTTGTGGGCTGTGTGTGGGACACAGGAAGCCTCGGGGGCCTGGCCTCTCGCTGTTTGTTATGGACTGAGCAGGAAGCTGTTAGCGGTCTCTGTCCTCCATAACTGCTGGGGATGGAGCCTTTGTGGAGACAGCCCAGTGCAGAGGCAGACACTGTTTTCTTCAAACACACCCAGCAAACACCAGCCTCTTTTAACACTTCCATTTTCAGCACTGAAACACTCAATATGGTATGAATATACAAGCTCATATTGCAATTGAATTTCTATCCATACCATCATAGCATCTTATTTTTCCCCATATCAGTCTCACCCGCTCTTGCTTACTTCTCCTCCATTGCTTTGAACAGTATGTTGTAAAACACAAACGTCCGTATTTTTTAACTTGCCTGAGGTTTCCCTTTAGTTTCCTTTAGTAATTTGACATTTTCACCACATCCAGTTTGGTTTTCTTGCTGGTGTCTTGGATGGGAGCAGCAGGGATTTTGGGGGAACCTTCTGCCCCCTGCTATGTCTCTCTTGTGTGGTTTCCTTACTGAGGGCCTCCAAAGCACATGGCTGTGGTCCCAGAAGGGGCGGGTTCTGGACCAGGACAAACACGGTCAGGCAAGAGCCGAGCAGCGGAGAAGAGGCCTCCCTCACTAGGCATAAACACCATGTAGCCACTCCATCACACAAAGAGATGTTTCATTGTGCAATTTGTACTATTCCCTTTTTAACCTTATCCTGTTGCTGCTACAGAGAGACAGAGACAGAAACGGAGACAGAGACAGAGACAGAGACAGAGACAGAGACAGAGACAGAGATAGAGAGACAGAGACAGAAAACAGAGATAGAGATAGAGACAGAGAGAGACAGAGAGAGACAGAGACAGATAGAGACAGATATAGAGATAGAGATAGAGATAGAGATAGAGATAGAGATAGAGACAGAGACAGATAGAGACAGAGATAGAGATAGAGAGAGACAGAGATAGAGATAGAGATAGAGACAGAGAGAGAGAGACAGAGATAGAGATAGAGACAGATATAGAGATAGAGACAGATATAGACAGAGACAGAGAGAGACAGAGACAGAGACAGAGATAGATATAGAGACAAAGAGAGATAGAGACAGAGATAGAGATAGAGACAGATATAGAGATAGAGACAGAGAGGGACAGAGACAGATAGAGACAGAGATAGAGATAGAGAGACAGAGAGAACGACAGACATATAGATAGATAGATAGATAGACAGATAGATAGATAGATAGATAGATAGATAGATAGATAGATAGATAGATAGATAGATAGATAGATAGATAGATAGATAGATAGATAGATAGATAGATAAAGAAATGGGGAGAGAGAGAACTGTCCAAGCAGGTCATCTCCTCTTTAAACCATCCAACCCTTTCAGTGGGAACACAAGCAGAGCCAAGATGTTTCCTCTGGCAATCCCTCTCTCCCACAGCTTATATGAGAAAAATATGACCATAAAACCTTTGATAATGAATAATTTCCGCAGTCAGAATCTGGTCCCTGCAGATCGTCTTATTTTACATGCAGCAGAACACTGTCCAGAATTCTAAAGTTCAGATCATGATGTTTTTTGGGGTGAGAGATATGATTGAAATGGATTTTGGAAAATAAAAGCCAGGAGGCCATGCAGTGCTGATTGGAGCCAAGCCGTTCTTCAGTCATTAAAGCCAGTTGTACATCCTCAAGAGTGGGTCTGATAAGCACCAACGGTCTGTCTCTCTCTTCCTGGGGATAAGGATTGGAACATGTTTCACGGGTGATGTGGCAATCAGAAATAATTTTCCTCAGGTAATGGATTTACAGTGTCATAATGTAATTCCCTAGACTAGATCTATTAAACTGATTTCAAATGGACACATTTTCAGCAATGCCTACGGAGGAGGAGGTGGGGGAGAATTAGGGGGAGGATGAGAAAGGAGAGGAGGAGACAGCATTTACTTCCCAGCTAGCATATAACGCTCTGAGGACCACATGTTTCTTAGGTGGGAATTTCAGTACTTCAGCATAACGTTTTCTGCAGGTTTCCTCATGGTTTTCTTTGAAGTCATGTCCTCAAGAACATTAAGAAAACTTTCCATAAAAAAAAACAAAAGAAAACATTGGTAACGTTCAAAGAATGTTATTTAAAAACATTTCCATTCCATTCTCAGCAGTGGTGTAGTGGATGGTATATGCAGGAATATGTTGTATACCCACTTATTAACAGCCAGGATGTGTATCAAAGTAGTGTAGCAGAGGGATACACTGTATCAATTAATAAGGCTAATGGAACAGATTAGAATGTTTGCCTCCAAATGCTCAGTGCAGCAATGTGGACACGGCGGTAGGCCTAGAATGGTGCAACACAGTTCCAAAATGTGCACCCCACATGCGAGCGGTTTCATGGACAAAGATGGAAATATCTGTTAGAAATGTAGAGAGGGGAGATCTAAAGATGCAGTAATGATCATGGGTTGCTAATATGACTAGGATAATGCCTTTGGCTGCTAGACAATGGTGAAATAGAAAGAAAACCAATAGAACAAGAGAATGCATTTCAGGAAGTCTGTAAAAACTGCCTCCACATTTCTATGGTGGGATTTTGGCCATAGGCAACTTTGAGGCAAGGTAAGACATGCCTCATAATATGAAGTAAAATGTCCAGGTTTCAAGCTATTAAAGAACAGGAAACAATATTCTGGTAGATGGAAAGGCATTCTCAAAATTTTGTCAAATAAATGTTAACTAGCTACAAAGTAGTCTATGCCTACCTGGCAGAATGATATCATGATTATTTATTTGCATCAATCCAGTGGAGATTTGTTTTGTAAACTCCATCGTATGTGCTACATAAAAAACACTAATCAAACAACAGTGCTAGGTACCTGCAAACTTGAATTACTACACTAATTTCTTAGATTTTGCCCAAAACTCAAAAGTGGTCTCCTGATGTGGTTTAAGCATTTTTGTGGACTTAGAACATCCAAGTTATTTTTTAATTTTTTTTTAAATGTCTGACTTTGAGAGCGAAAACCTGTGAATTTCTGACTCAGTTGACAGCCTCAAATATCTGTTTCAATTGTAGGCCAACATGTACAGTACAGTTGGGTTCACCTGACTGTGAAAAAACAATATTGGATTCATAATTGTCATTCAGAGTGTATGTCACTGTTTCTCTTTTTTTTAAACATTTTTATGTACACTGGGCACCTTTCCTTTGCTGTGCGGGCTGTTTGCGAAATTCTAGGCACCACTGGTTCTCAGTGTCAACTAAACTCCTTCTATCTTCTAGCTTGTTAATTGGTCCATTTCACATTCTCTTTATTTACTAAAATATGCTTCTTAAATAGAAATGAACTTGACTCTAAATTAAAGAAACAACTAAAACATAATGTTGGCAACTGCGTGTTATGGCAAATACTAGATCGGGAAACAGAGAAAAACAAACACAGCGAAACCATGGACCAAGTAGCTGCTGACTCGACTAAAGTGAGTATGGAGATCCAACTAATAGACATTCGCACTGGCAATGAGAAACTGTGTAAGCAGCTGAAGAAAATATTTGATGATATCCAAAAAATCTTAACTGATATCACCGAACTGGCCAAATGTGTGGAGGCCAAAACCAGGTAAACCTTGGAGATAATCGCAGGGGAAAAGCTCCAGAAAACCGTGGCTGAACATTAAATACATAATTACGGGGCTTAGTGAAAGATAAAAGCAGGATACAACCGGAATGGAAGAATTACTGGAAAAGGTAATACCACAACTACTGGGTCAGGAGAACTTCACACGGGCTCCCACAAGCACATCGAACAGGAGGCCCGAGGGGGGACACGAGCAACAAACCAAGAGGCATCATCGCAGGGGACAAAGAAAATGGGAAAAACAAATCCCGTTCTCTCTGGTGTACCCAGCACAACTATGGGTCAAACGGAAGGAAGTAGATATCACACTGAAATCAGCAAAAGAAGCTACCAGATTCCTGGACATCCTGGACAAGGAGAACGATGGAAATTGCAATGAATGAACTTTATAGACTACAGGACAGGACAGCCTCCCGACAGACGATGTACATCAGATGTAGGACTGGACTATTGAACTGGGCTGAGGAAAATAGGTCAACGATGGACTATTAGGGGAGAGCCAGGATGAAAGTAACACCGGGTGAAAATAACACACAAGTTTCTGTGGTAAAACAGAAGCTACGTAGATTTATAAAAGTGTTATCAATGTGGGCAACATGATATCATCACGCGTCAATTATCATTTTCTTTTTATTCTCCTATAGAAAGTACAATGAATAATGAATTGGTTGAATGAACGTTGAAGAAATATGGGCAACTGCTGAGTTTATAAAAGAGAGAGATAAAGTAGCAGGCTATGTGGGAGAAGCCCACCTAAAAGAGAGAGATAAACTAGCAGGCTATGTGGGAGAAGCCCACCTTAAAGAGAGAGATATACTAGCAGGCTATGTGGTAGAAGCGCACCTAAAAGAGAGAGATAAACTAGCAGGCTATGTGGTAGAAGCCCACCTTAAAGAGAGAGATATACTAGCAGGCTATGTGGTAGAAGCCCACCTTAAAGAGAGAGATATACTAGCAGGCTATGTGGTAGAAGCGCACCTAAAAGAGAGAGATAAACTAGCAGGCTATGTGGGAGAAGCCCACCTAAAAGAGAGAGATAAACTAGCAGGCTATGTGGGAGAAGCCCACCTGAAAGAGAGTGACAAACTAGCAGGTTATGTGGGAGAAGCCCACCTAAAAGAGAGTGACAAACTAGCAGGCTATGTGGGAGAAGCCCACCTGAAAGAGAGTGACAAACTAGCAGGTTATGTGGGAGAAGCCCACCTAAAAGAGAGTGACAAACTAGCAGGCTATGTGGGAGAAGCCCACCTAAAAGAGAGTGACAAACTAGCAGGCTATGTGGGAGAAGCCCACCTAAAAGAGAGTGACAAACTAGCAGGCTATGTGGGAGAAGCCCACCTAAAAGAGAGTGACAAACTAGCAGGCTATGTGGGAGAAGCCCACCTAAAAGAGAGTGACAAACTAGCAGGCTATGTGGGAGAAGCCCACCAATTACGCACCTTTCAATAATTATTTCCAGCTATTTGTTGAAAAATTATACTGAAATTATTTAGTTTATGGTGGAATTTACAAGAAACGTAGCTAGGCCAACTGAACATGTAGCCAATAAACGCTGAAAATGTGAATTAATGGACACACCCACTTTGTATGGAATAAAATCCAATTCAAAAGTCGAATGGGTGCGAGATGGCACATGAGAGCAAGATGAATCATCATTGCGCGAGCAAACACTCATGCCCTGTATACATTGTGATGTATTTCATTACACCAGTCATCTTCATTGAGTCTTGCCTTGCAACTGAACTGACAAGTGTAGTGTTCGTAATGCAAGATCGAGGAGAGCCTTTCTCTCATCAGAGATCACTTTTACTTTGGGAGATTTCAAAATATGACCTTTTCATTCAAGACAAGGTAAATACACAAAGAATTAAGAACGACGATATGGACTGACCAGGTGAATCCAGGTGAAAGCTATGATCCCTGAGTGATTTCAGTTGTTAAATCCACTTCAATCAGACTGTTACACTGTAGATGAAAGGGAGGAGACAGGTTAAAGAAGGATTTTAAAACCTTGAGACAACTGAGACATGGATTGTGTATGTGTGCAGTGGTGGGAAAAGTACCAAATTTTCATACTTGAGTAAAAGTAAAGATACCATAATAGAGAATGACTCGAGGAAAAGTAACCCAGTAAAATTCTACAAAAAAGTATTTTTTTTAAGTATTTTGTTTAAAAAATACTTAAGTATCAAAAGTAAATTTATAAATAATTTCAAATGTCTTATAATAAGCAAACCAGAAGGCACCATTTTCTTGTTTTTTAAATTTACGGGTAGCCAGGGGCACACTCCAACATTCAGACATTATTTACAAACTGAAGCCTGTGTGTTTAGTGAGTTCACCAGATCAGCGGCAGTAGGGATGACCATGGATGTTCTGTTGATAAGTGCGTGGATTGGACCATTTTCCTATCCTGCTAAGCAATCAAAATTGAATGAGTACTTTTGGGTGTCAAGGTAAATGTATGGAGTAAAGAATATAATATTTTCTTAAAGAATGTAGTAAAGTAAAAGTAGTCAAATATATAAATAGTAAAGTACAGATACTCCAAAAAATGACTTAAGTAGTACTTTAAAGTATTTACACTACTGTATGTGTGCCACACAGGAGGTTGGTGGCACATTGATTGGGGAGGACGGGCTTGTGTTAATGACTGGAGCGGAATGAGTGGAATGGTATCAAATACATCAAACACATGGTTTCCATGGTTTCCAGGTGTTTGATGCCATTCCATTTGCTCCGTTCTGGACATTATTATGAGCCATCCTCCCCTCAGCAGCCTCCTGTGGTGTGCCATTCAGAGGGTGAATGAGCACAACAAAGGATTTAAGAGCCTTTGAACGGGTATGGTAGTAGGTGCCAGGCCCACCGGTTTGCATCAAGAACTGAAATGCAGCTGGGTTTTTCCACACTAAACAGTTTCCTGTGTGTATCAAGAATGGTCTGCCGCCCAAAGGGACATCTAGCCAACTTGACACAACTGTGGGAAGCATTGAAGTCAACATGGGCCAGCATTCCTGTGGAACACTTTTGACACCTTGTATATTCCATGTCCCAACGAATTGAGGCTGTTTTGTTAAGTTACTTTTTCTTCAATTTGTTTTTCTAACTTTATAGCAAGTCAAGTTAGCTTGCACTGCAGAACAGCTCGCTAGCTAGCTAAAAGCAATGCTAGGTTGAAGATACTTAGCTATCGACCTCCACCTAATAATTATCATCAAAACAAACTTAACAGGCAAGGGGGCATTGAGATTCAACTCCAGGATGTACGTCCCTATTGAAATGCGACACAACGTTGTAGACGTCCCCATTGAAATGTGGCACAACATCCGGCGCAATGTAATGGAGTGATTATGGGTAATGTGAATGAGGCTTGAGTTAAGAGAGAGGAAATATGGGCTGCAGTCCAAACACGTTATTTTGACCCCCTCAGCCCTTGCACTAGCCACTTTCCCTCTGGGGAATCCCAGTCAAAACCGGATGCAGTTTGATTGCCATCTTATGTCGAGGTCCAATTCACAAACGTGGCCCCCTCGGCCATCGATTTAGCTTGAGGGAGCGACTGAAGAACGTTGATTACTTGTGGGGTTGATATGACTCACAATTCAATGCAAACTGCAAAATTATGACACTAGCATGCTAAAAAATATACATTCAGTACGAGTCAAAAGTTTGGACACCTACTCATGCAAAGGTTTTTCTTTATTTTTACAATTTTCTACATTGTATAATAATAGTGAAGTCATTAAAACTATGAAATAACCCATATGGAATCATGTAGTAACCAAAAACGTGTTAAACAGATTCTTCAAAGTAGCCACCCTTTGCCTTGATGACAGCTTTGCACACTCTTGGCATTTTTCCATGAATTGACTTCGAGGCAAACATTTTTTATATCACTCACAGCTGAAGTTTGTTACGTTTTATACAAGATTGTGTCACATGCACATGCAGAAGGAAAAACAATGGTGATCAGTCACGCTCTTGTCTGGGACCTGCTTGTTCTTATTATAGCTCAGTGATCTCATCTCACACAGTCTCAGGTGAGTTTAATTTGTGTTTGTTGCCAAATGATCACAACTGTTTGTGGCTACACAAGCAAGCATTGTTTTTTCTAGCTTGTTGAGTGACTTGATAATGGCAATCTAGCAAGCTAACGTTAATAGCAGCTGTTCACATAAGTCAACTCAATTCTTTAGCTAGCATTTGAAGCTAGCTAACATTACTGTACCGATAAGCTTGCTAGTTGATATCTAGCCAATATTAGTAAGGGTTTGTGTGTCTCTGTGAAAAAGATAGCTGACATAGCCAATTAACTAGCTAGCTAAAGCTACTGTAATGCTACTGTACTGGTGGGTTTGCTACTTGCTATTGTGTGTCTCTGTGAAAAAGATAGCTAGCTAACCATTAATACACAACTTATTTACTTGGCTACTAGCTAGTCATGTGGTGATGTTTTACTTGATAGCTACTTGAATTGAGTGTGTGTGTGTGTGTTTATCCACAACTTGTAGGCTTGTTTACGTGCTGTTGTGTGGTTTGTTGATAACCTTACTTTGCTACCTACCAACTTTACGGTTTTACATTTTTTATTACCGTTTTATATTTTTATTTTTTCCTTGGCTCAACTTTTTCCGTTCAGCTTTTTCACCACGGACGCTTTATCTGGACGTGGTTCTTCAGGACCTTCACCAACCAAAGCTAAGTAGTAACATTAACATTATGCCTTCTAATTGCAGTTGCTGTACTCATAATATACAGGAGAACGATCGCCTTATGGCGAGGATAGCTATGCTGCAAGCCCAGCTTCAGATGCAATCGTTAGGCAAGGGTAATTTAATTGTAAGAAAGGATGAAACAGCGGCTGTGCCACCAATAAGTACAGATAGTAGTATAAATCCCCTCGCACAGTCCCTGCAGCCAGACAATTTTGTCATGGCTTCTGGAAGGAAATGCTGTAGGAATGCTCAACCGGTGTCGTTCATTCAGCCGACAAAAACTTTCAACCGGTTCTCCCCATTAAGCAACGGGTCGCAGTCAGAGGCCGAGCCTTCTCCCATTACGGGGTCTGATATGCCGAAGCCTCCCACCATTAGCTCTGACAAATTGAAAACCCTAGTCACTGTCGTCTCCATTACCCGCAGTATTGACTTAAAACGAATCATCCAGCGATCATACACTGTTTACCAGGGGGCAGGGCTACCGACGTTAAGGCTAATCTGAAGATGGTGCTGGCTAAAGCTAAAAATGGCGAGTGTAGAGAGTATAGGAATATTGTTATCCACGTCGGCACCAACAATGTTAGGATGAAACAGTCAGAGGTCACCAAACGCAACATAGCTTCGGCGTGTAAATCAGCTAGAATGATGTGCATTGTATCGAGTTATTGTCTCCGGCCCCCTCCCAGTTAGGGGGAGTGATGAGCTCTACAGCAGAGTCTCACAGCTCAATCACTGGTTGAAAACTGTTTTCTGCCCCTCACAAAAGATAGAATTTGTAGATAATTGGCCCTCTTTCTGGGACTCACCCACAAACAGGACCAAGCCTGGCCTGCTAAGGAGTGACGGACTCCATCCTAACTGGAGGGGTGCTCTCATCTTATCTACAAACATAGACAGTGCTCTAACTCCCCCAGCTCCACGATGAGATAGGGTGCAGGTCAGGAAGCAGGCTGTTAGCCTGCTAGTCTGCCACTAGCACAGTCAGTGTAGTCAGCTCAGCTATCCCCATTGAGACCATGTCTGTGCCTCGATCTAGGTTGGGCAAAACTAAACATGGCGGTGTTCGTCTTTGCAATCTCACAGGAATAAAGACCTCCTCCATTCCTGTCATTATTGAAAGAGATCTCTAAATATGGCTACTTAATGTTAGATCCCTCACTTCCAAGGCAGATAGAGTCAATGAACTGATCATAATCTTGATGTGATTGGCCTGACTGAAACATGGCTTAAGCCTGATGAATTTACTGTGTTAAATGAGGCCTCACGTCCTGGTTACACTAGTGACCATATACCGCACGCACCCCCCCGCAAAGGTGGAGGTGTTGCTAACATTACCGATAGCAAAATTCAATTTACAAAACAAAGAGACGTTTTTGTCATTTGAGCTTCTAATCATGAAATCTATGCAGCCTACTCAATCACTTTTTATAGCTACTGTTTACAGGCCTCCTGAGCCATAAACAGCATTCCTCACTGAGTTCCCTGAATTCCTATCGGACCTTGTAGTCCTGGCAGATAATATTCACATTTTGGTGACTTTAATATTCACATAGAAAAGTCCACAGACTCACTCCAAAAGGCTTTTGGAGCCATCATCAACTCAGTGGGTTTTGTCCAACATGTCTCCTACTCACTGCCACAGTCATACTCTGGACCTAGTTTTGTCTAGTGGAATAAATGTTGTGGATCTTAATGTTTTTCCTCATAATCCTGGACTATCGGACCACCATTTTATTACATTTGCAATCACAACAAATAATCTGCTCAGACCCACAACCAAGGATCATCAAAAGCAGTGCTATAAATTATTGGACAACCCAAAGATTCCTAGATGCCCTTCCAGACTCCCTCCACCTATCCAAGGACGTCAGAGTACAAACATCAGTTAACCACCTAACTGAAGAACTCAATATAACCTTGCGTAATACCCTAGATGCAGTCGCAACCCTAAAAACTAAAAACATTTGTCATAAAAACGTAGCTCCCTGGTATACAGAAAATACCCGAGCTCTGAAGCAAGCTTCCAGAAAATTGGAACGGAAATGGCGCCACACCAAACTGGAAGTCTTCCGACTAGCTTGTAAAGACAGTGCCGTGCAGTATCTAAGAGCCCTCACTACAGCTCGATCATCATATTTTTCCAACTTAATTAAAGAAAATAAGAACAATTCAAAAATCATTTTTGATACTGTCGCAAAGCTTACTAAAAAGCAGCATACCCCAAGAGAGGATGGCTTTCACTTCAGCAGTGATGAATTCATTAACTTATTTGACAAAAAGGTCATTACCATTAGAGAGCAAATGACGGACTCCTCTTTAAATCTGCGTATTCCTCCAAAGCTCAGTTGTCTGCACAACTCTGCCAGGACCTAGGATCTAGGGAGACACACAAGTCTTTAAATCTATATCTCTTGACACATTGATGAAAATAATCATGGCCTCTAAACCTTCGAGCTGCATACTGGACCCTATTACAACTAAACTACTGAAAGAGCTACTTCCAACTAAAATTCAGTTAGTGCTAAACATGGCTGCTAGAATCTTGACTAGAACCGAAAAATGTGCTCATATTACTCCAGTGCTAGCCTTTCCACACTGGCTTCCTGTTAAGGCTGATTACAAGGTTTTACTGCTAACCTACAAAGCATTACATTGCTTCTACCTATCTTTCCAATTTTGTCCTGCCATACATACCTACACGTACGCTACGGTCACAAGATGCAGGCCTCCTTATTGACCCTAGAATTTCTAAGCGAACAGCTGGAGCCAGGGCTATCTCCTATAGAGCTCCATTTTTATGGAATGGTCTGCCTATCGATGTGAGAGACGCTGACTTGGTCTCAAACTTTGTCTTTATTGAAGACTCATCTCTTCAGTAGGTCCTATGTAGTCTGGCCCAGGGGTGTGAAGTTGAACGGAAAGGCACTGGAACAACGAACTGCCCTTGCTGGCTCTCTGTCAAAATACTCCCGCCCCAAATACACACAGGTACAGTGGCTTTGGAAAGTATTCACCTCCCTTCACATTTTTCCTATTTTGTTTCCTTACAACCTGGAATTAAAAACGGATTTTTGGGGGGTTTGTATCATTTGATTTACACAACATGCCTACTACTTTAAAGATGCAAAATCATTTTTTCTTGCGAAACAAACAAGAAATAAGACAAAAAAAATCAGAAAACTTGAGCGTGCATAACTATTCATCCGCCCAAAGCCAATACTTTGTAGAGCCACCTTTTGCAGCAATTACAGCTGCTAGTCTCTTGGGGTATGTCTCTATAAGCTTGGCACATCTAACCACTCTGATTTTTGCCCATTCTTCAAGGCAAAACTGTTCCAGCTCCTTCAAGTTGGATGGGTTCCTCTGGTGTACAGCAATCTTTAAGTCATACTACAGATTCTCAATTAGATTGAGGTCTGGGCTTTGACTAGGCCATTCCAAGACATTTAACCCTTTCACTTTAAACCACTCAAGTGTTGCTTTAGCAGTATGCTTAGGGTCATTGTCCTGCTGGAAGGTGAACCTCTGGTGAACCTCAGTCTCAAATCTCTGGAAGACTGAAACAGGTTTCCCTCAGGAATTTCCCTGGATTTAGCGCCATCCATCATTCCTTCAATTCTGACCAGTTTCCAAGTCCCTGCCGATGGAAAAACATCCCCACAGCATGATGCTGCGGGATTGTGTTCTCGAGGTGATTAGATGTGTTGGTTTTCCATAGTGTTTTCCTTGATGGCCAAAAAGTTATATTTTTGTCTCATCTGAGCAGAGTACCTTCTTCCATATGTTTGGGGAGTCTCCCACATGCCCTTTGACAAACACCAAATCTGTCTGCTTATTTTTTTCTTTAAGCAATGGCTTTTTTCTGGCCACTCTTCCGTAAAGCCCAGCTCTGTGGAGTGTATCGCTTAGCTCTGTGGAGTGTATTGGTCATATGATTGAGTGTAGTCTGGCCCAGGAGTGTGAAAGTGAACGGAAAGGATCTTGAGCAACGAACCGCCCATGCTGTCTCTGCCTGGCCGGTTCCCCTCTTTCCACTGGGATTCTCTGCCTCTAACCCTATTACAGGGGCTGAGTCACTGGATTACTGGTTCTCTTACATGCCGTCCCTAAGAGGGTTGCGTCACTTGAGTGGGTTGAGTCACTGACGTGATCTTCCTGTCTGGGTTGGCGCCCCCCCTTGGGTTGTGCCGTGGCGGAGATCTTTGTGGGCTATACTCGGCCTTGCCTCAGGATGGTAAGTTGGTGGTTGAATTTGTAAGTCGCTCTGGATAAGAGCGTCTGCTAAATGACTTAAATGTAAATGTTAAATGTAAGATATCCCTCTAGTGGTGTGGGGGCTGTGCTTTGGCAAAGTGGGTGGTGTTATATCCTTCCTGTTTGGCCCTGTCCGGGGGAATCATTGGATAGGGCCACAGGGTCTCCTGACCCCTCCTGTCTCAGCTTCTAGTATTTATGCTGCAGTAGTTTGTGTCGGGGGGCTAGGGTCAGTTTGTTATATCTGGAGTACTTCTCCTGTCTTATCCAGTGTCCCGTGTGAATTAAAGTATGCTCTCTAATTCTCTCTTTCTCTCTTTCTTTCTCTCTCTTGGAGGACCTGAGCCCTAGGACCATGCCTCAGGACTACCTGGCATGATGACTCCTTGCTGTCCCCAGTCCACCTGGCCGTGCTGCTGCTCCAGTTTCAACTGTTCTGCCTGCGGCTATGGAATCCTGACCTGTTCACCGGACGTGCTACCTGTCACAAACCTGCTGTTTTCAACTCTCTAGTGACAGCAGGAGTGGTAGAGATACTCTTAATGATCGGCTATGAAAAGCCAACTGACATTTACTCCTGAGGTGCTGACTTGCTGCACCCTCAACCACTACTGTGGTATATATATTATTATTTGACCATGCTGGTCATTTATGAACATTTGAACATGTTGGCCATGTTCTGTTATAATCTCCACCCGTACAGCCAGAAGATGACTGGCCACCGCTCATAGCCTGGTTCCTCTCTAGGATTCTTCCTAGGTTTTGGCCTTTCTATGTAGTTTTTCCTAGCCACTGTGCTTCTACACCTGCATTGCTTGCTGTTTGGTGTTTTAGGCTGGGTTTCTGTACAGCACTTTGAGATATCAGCTGATGTACGAAGGGCTATATAAATACATTTGATTTGATTTGATTTAGTGGTCCTATGGACAGATACACCAATCTCCACTGTGGAGCTTAGCAACTCCTTCAGGGTTCTCTCTGATTAGTGCCCTTCTTGAACTGGTCCATGAGTTTTGGTGGGCGGCCCTCTCTTGGAAGTTTTGTTGTGGTGCCATATTCTTTCCATTTTTTAATAATGGATTTAATGGTGCTCCCTGGGATGTTCAAAGTTTCCGATTTTTTTTATAACCCAACTGTGATCTGTACTTCTCCACAACTTTGTCCCTGACCTGTTTGGAGAGCTCCTTGGTCTTCATGGTGCCGCTTGCTTGGTGGTGCCCCTTGCTTAGTCGTGTTGCAGACTCTGGGGCCTTTCAGAACAGGTGTATATATACTGAGATCATCTGACACTTAGATTGCACACATGTGGACTTTATTTAACTAATTATGTGACTTCTGAAGGTAATTGGTTGCACCAGATCTTATTCAGGGGCTTCATATCAAAGGGGGTGAATACACGCACCACTTTTTAGTTATTTTTTAAATTTCACTTCACCAATTTGGACTATTTTGTGTATGTCCATTACATGAAATCCCCAAGAAATCCATTTAAATTACAGGTTGTAATGCAACAAAATAGGAAAAATGCCAAGGGGGATGAATACTTTTGCAAGGCACTGTACACACACACACACACACACACACACACACACACACACACACACACACACACACACACACACACACACACACACACTATTAGGCGTGTTCCCCTGTTTACATGTTTGGGCGTATGTGTGTCAGAGGTGAGGGATGATAAGCCAGTGTTTGATAAGAGCCGTCTGGTGTGTTAGTAGGAAATGCAGAGGCATTCCAATTTCCTGTCTTTCCCTACACCCTACCCATTACCCCCTACTGTCACCCTGGCCTAGCCCCTTACTCTCAAACTACTAACCCCTAAGTTTCCAACGTGACCTGACTTGTGTGTGTTACACGTAGTGTTACAGGAGGAGTTGAAGGCGGAGCATGCCTCATACCTGCGGCAGCACCTGGATCTCATCGTCATTATGGCTGACATCTTGCAGTTCCTACGAAAACCGAGCGACATCATCGTGTATGCCCGCAAGGATTTCTTAGCCTTCCGCCGACCCCCGGGGGGCACCTTAAACACCTCTTCACATCGAAGACACACACTGTGGCTGTGTCTCAATAGTCTAGTAGCTTCCTTTCAGAGGCACTTCAGTTAGCAATACTATTCTGGTTAGCAGATGGGCCTTGAGATCTAGAGTAATGATCAAATATGAATGCTTTTATGGATGTTTTGTTTTTTATTTTTTACTGTTTGTTTGCGTGAGCTGTATTGAAACAAATCCCAATAAACTCTGTTGCTATGGCAATCACAAGAGTTACCCTTATGTCATTTGGTGTGAATTAAATAAAATGTATTATTTCATGTCTTGTATGTCTCCCATGTTTAATATTTGTTATTCACTTTATCTTATAGTGATAATTCCAGTAACTGCTCATTTGCTTTGGGTCTGATGTGATCAACCCATATATTTATAAGAATAAAGATCTAAATGAAATTATGCTGATGCTCATCTGACTCAACAAGTAATGCTATTGTTTGGATAACGTTGCTGCCCGGATATCCTAGGAATGTGACAGCCTTTGAATAACACAATTATGTGTGTATTAATACCCCAGACCATCTTGCAAGGCAGACTGAGACAGCATTGACTTTCCTAGCCCTTGATCATGCTTCTCAGTTCCATTTACATTACACATAAGAGTCATTGAACGAAGGCGACTTCTGTACGGGGGAGTTTTGTCAAGAGCCTCTATGCTCGGTCTGAACATTAACAGGAAACAGACAAAAATCCCATCTATACGTGAATCGGTTCTGAATTGCGATATGGTTCCAGAAGCATAAGGAGTGTATCTTTCATATCAGCAAAAAAAATAACTTAAAACAAAACATTAAATGGATACACACCACAGTGTTAGGATTAGTGTTCCCACATGGCCACATCTCCATGTTACAGCACTTGATTACAGAAGACAGACTGCAGATGGAGGGACCACCTATACTAATTAGCATGCTCCGAACACCTGCGTGTAATGGGAGAAGTCCATCTGAAACGTGCTACCACGGACATTTTTGAAATGATTTTGATGTGATATGAAAGTAAAGTGCTTTAATGTTTCTAGATCCATATCGTAATTGAGAATCGATTCATTGTTTAGATGGAGTATTTGGCTATTTTGGCTGCATGAGCCAGTCTACCTCTGAAAATAACATAAGGTCCTTGGACCTTAAGGAGTAACAGCAACGTTAGGCTCCTTAAAAGTACATCTTGGGCTATGACTCCCCCCCTAATATCCAGGCTGTGTCACATCCGGCCGTGACTGGGAGTCCCAAAGTGCGGCACACAATTGGTCCAGCGCTGGCCGGGGTAGGCCGTCGTTGTAAATACGTTTTTGTTCTTAACTGACTTGCCTAGTTAAATAAAGGTTCAATAAAATAAAATATATATAAAATATCAGAAAAACAAAATCATGTTTGAGAGCTTTTATTGAAAGGCAGAGGAAACATCTCAAACCATTTGAGTGCAAATGAAAAGCAACATTTCATCCATGGATCTACTGATGCACTGGCACTTCAGTGCACTTAAGAGGCAGGGTCAACTCAGTTAGTGAGGACAGGTCAGGATGGTGAGCACCAGACACAGCATCATTACACTCCTGTACTATTCATCTTCTACATGTAAGGGAAAGTATTCTGATCTAAAAACAAACCCACCGGGAAGGGGACCGAGTCAGAACCTGTAGTAGAGGACTACAGTAGAGGACTACAGTAGAGGACTACAGTACAGGATTACAGTAGAGGACTACAGTAGAGGACTACAGTACAGGATTACAGTACAGGACTACAGTACAGGACTACAGTACAGGATTACAGTACAGGATTACAGTAGAGGACTACAGTAGTTGACTACAGTAAAGTACTACAGTAGAGGTCTACAGTACAGGACTACAGTGGAGGACTACAGTAGAGGACTACAGTACAGGACTACAGTGGAGGACTACAGTAGAGGTCTACAGTACAAGACTACAGTAGAGGTCTACAGTACAGGACTAGAGTAGAGGGCTACAGTAGAGGACTACAGTAGATGTCTACAGTACAGGACTAGAGTAGAGGGCTTCAGAGAGAGGGCTACAGTAGAGGACAACAGTTCAGGACTACGGTGCAAGACTACAGTACAGGACTACAGCACAGGACTAGAGTAGAGGGCTTCAGTAGAGGTCTACAGTACAGGACTACAGTGGAGGACTACAGTAGAGGACTACAGTACAGTACTACAGTAGAGGACTACAGTACAGGACTACAGTAGAGGACTACAGTACAGTACTACAGTGGAGGACTACAGTACAGGACTACAGTGCAAGACTACAGTAGAGGGCTACAGTACAGGACTACAGTACAGGACTAGAATCGAGGACTACAGTAGAGGATTACAGTAGAGGACTACAGTACAGGACTACAGTAGAGGATTACAGTAGAGGCCTACAGTACAGGACTACAGTAGAGGACTACAGTGGAGGACTATGGTAGAGGACTACAGTACAGGACTACAGTAGAGGATTACAGTAGAGGACTACAGTACAGGACTACAGTAGAGGATTACAGTACAGGACTACAGTAGAGGATTACAGTAGAGGACTACAGTACAGGACTACAGTAGAGGATTACAGTAGAGGACTACAGTACAGGACTACAGTAGAGGATTACAGTAGAGGACTACAGTACAGGACTACAGTAGAGGATTACAGTAGAGGACTACAGTAGAGGATTACAGTAGAGGACTACAGTACAGGACTACAGTAGAGGACTACAGTGGAGGACTATGGTAGAGGACTACAGTACAGGACTACTGAAGAGGACTACGGTAGAGGACTACAGTAGAGGACTACAGTACAGGACTACAGTAGAGGACTACAGTAGAGGACTTCAGTAGAGGACTACAGTACAGGACTACAGTAGAGGACTATGGTAGAGGACTACAGTACAGGACTACTGAAGAGGACTACGGTAGAGGACTACGGTAGAGGACTACAGTAGAGGACTACAGTACAGGACTAGAGTAGAGGACTACAGTAGAGGACTATGGTAGAGGACTACAGTACAGGACTACAGTAGAGGACTACAGTACAGGACTACAGCACAGGACTACAGCACAGAACTACAGTACAGGACTACAGTACACCTGATGTTACCAAGCTATGGCTGCATTAAGTTGTTTGTTGTTATGGGTTGTGTTAGAAGTCCTGAATAACTTACTTGAATACACAAAATATTCTTCATGTTTTCAGTGGTTGTGTCAGGGTTGTGTGGTGGTGCATCATGCCTGCAGATTTCCCCTCCCCCACTAATCTAGATTCCCGACCCAGCTCTAGCTTGTGCTGGAATGCACGTCCCCGCTCTTGCATGCGCAGGGCTCAGGGGGCCTCAGGCTGTGCTCCAGTACTAGTGTGCATGTACTAAAGGGCCTCCTGAAACTGGAACTAGCAAGATGTCAGCCCCCACGAATAGATGACTTTGAAAACAACAGTCGGCCATCTTGGAGGCTGTCTCTAGTTCTTATTATAGCTCAGCGGTTTTCCATAGGAATATATGGATGAGGAGAGCACTATCACAATCCACTGGTTTTAATGTCTATGGCTCGAGCGAACAGGGGACAGCTCCAGCGAGTGCACAGGCCAGTCGAGAGCGCAAATTAAACTTCAGCACTTGCAAGTGTGCCTTTGAGTGAGGCGAACGTCATTGTCACAGATCAAAAATAAATATTTCTTAAATAATACACATACAACTGATAGCAATTAAACGTGATTCAAATGTGTAAACATTTTTACATTGTAACGCATTCAATTGTCCACCAGCAATAGTCTCTTGTCATTGTCAAGTTTTCACTCTCAATTTCTTAAGTCACTCTCTTTCAAGTCTTGGAACCTTTGGGTTTGATTTCAAGCGGATGGGGGGCGGGCTTAAAGGCGGGTGCATCTAGAAACCTCAGATAGGTCATTTTCACTGGCGTGATGGATGAACTAACTAATTCCTGCACTTGGCCATTTCAGTGTTGTGATTGGCTATTACAACCCTTGTTTGCGTGTCTTCAAACAGGTGCACTGCAGAGCTGTCTGTTTAGCTAGCATGCTGGCTAAGCAGTAAGCACCAGAAGACTTGGGAAACCAAGAATATTGATAGCCAAATTAATTGGGAATTAAATTCATATAGCTATAGGCTATACATTCAGTCGAGTGGAATCTACTTGCTTAAGTTAGCTAATTAATTACTTGTCAGATAGCAAAATATGTATGTACAACGAAAAGCAGACAGTCAGCTCTAGCAAACACCATAAAATGAGTTCACTAATTGCAGCAGGATCCAATATTCAGGGTATTAAACCCAAGGACACACACACAGCACATGGGCATCTTGAATAAAATGAAGAGGAAAGGGAGAATCTGCTACCTGCTACAGTTCATCCAGTACATAACCAGTCCCATATAATACAATATAAATGGACATGAAGCTGATAAACCAGATAAACTCAGTTTAACATGTCAGAATCAGCTTTATTAGCCAAATACATTTGCATGTACAGGAATTTGACTCTGTGAAATGGTTCTGCCACAATAAACAGAATATACAGACTGACGATAAACAGGATATACAGACAAAAATATATAGACGCAGAATTTCCACATACAATATGTACACTATGAACACTATAAGCTACATTACAAATTATGCATGTAAGAGATGTGGCAAAAAGAGCCATTTGCAGTTCTGTGTTAGTGCAGTGTGCATAGTCTGTGGATGAATAGTGCAGAGTGCATAGTCTGTGGATAAATAGTGCAGTGTGCATAGTCTGTGGATAAATAGTGCAGTGTGCATAGTCTGTGGATAAATAGTGCAGTGTGCATAGTCTGTGGATAAATAGTGCAGAGTGCAAAGTCTGTGGATAAATAGTGCAGTGTGCATAGTCTGTGGATAAATAGTGCAGAGTGCAAAGTCTGTGGATAAATAGTGCAGTGTGCATAGTCTGTGGATGAATAGTGCAGTGTGCATAGTCTGTGGATAAATAGTGCAGAGTGCATAGTCTGTGGATGAATAGTGCAGAGTGCAAAGTCTGTGGATAAATAGTGCAGTGTTCATAGTCTGTGGATGAATAGTGCAGTGTGTATAGTCTGTGGATAAATAGTGCAGAATGCAAAGTCTGTGGATAAATAGTGCAGTGTGCATAGTCTGTGGATGAATAGTGCAGTGTGCATAGTCTGAGGATAAATAGTGCAGTGTGCATAGTCTGTGGATAAATAGTGCAGAGTGCAAAGTCTGTGGATAATTAGTGCAGTGTGCATAGTCTGTGGATGAATAGTGCAGAGTGCATAGTCTGTGGATAAATAGTGCAGTGTGCATAGTCTGTGGATAAATAGTGCAGTGTGCATAGTCTGTGGATAAATAGTGCAGTGTGCATAGTCTGTGGATAAATAGTGCAGAGTGCAAAGTCTGTGGATGAATAGTGCAGTGTGCATAGTCTGTGGATAAATAGTGCAGAGTGCAAAGTCTGTGGATAAATAGTGCAGTGTGCATAGTCTGTGGATGAATAGTGCAGAGTGCATAGTCTGTGGATGAATAGTGCAGAGTGCAAAGTCTGTGGATAAATAGTGCAGTGTGCATAGTCTGTGGATGAATAGTGCAGTGTGCATAGTCTGTGGATGAATAGTGCAGTGTGCATAGTCTGTGGATAAATAGTGCAGAGTGCATAGTCTGTGGATGAATAGTGCAGAGTGCAAAGTCTGTGGATAAATAGTGCAGTGTTCATAGTCTGTGGATGAATAGTGCAGTGTGTATAGTCTGTGGATAAATAGTGCAGAATGCAAAGTCTGTGGATAAATAGTGCAGTGTGCATAGTCTGTGGATAAATAGTGCAGTGTGCATAGTCTGTGGATAAATAGTGCAGAGTGCAAAGTCTGTGGATAATTAGTGCAGTGTGCATAGTCTGTGGATGAATAGTGCAGAGTGCAACGTCTGTGGATAAATAGTGCAGAGTGCAAAGTCTGTGGATAAATAGTGCAGTGTGCATAGTCTGTGGATGAATAGTGCAGTGTGCATAGTATGTGGATAAATAGTGCAGTGTGCATAGTCTGTGGATGAATAGTGCAGAGTGCATAGTCTGTGGATGAATAGTGCAGAGTGCATAGTCTGTGGATAAATAGTGCAGTGTGCATAGTCTGTGGATAAATAGTGCAGTGTGCATAGTCTGTGGATAAATAGTGCAGTGTGCATAGTCTGTGGCTAAATAGTGCAGTGTGCATAGTCTGTGGATAAATAGTGCAGTGTGCATAGTCTGTGGATGAATAGTGCAGTGTGCATAGTCTGTGGATGAATAGTGCAGAGTGCATAGTCTGTGGATAAATAGTGCAGTGTGCATAGTCTGTGGATAAATAGTGCAGAGTGCATAGTCTGTGGATGAATAGTGCAGAGTGCATAGTCTGTGGATGAAAAATGCAGAGTGCAAAGTCTGTGGATAAATAGTGCAGTGTGCATAGTCTGTGGATGAATAGTGCAGTGTGCATAGTTTGTAGATAAATAGTGCAGAGTGCAAAGTCCATTGATGAGAGGATCACCGTGGACCAGGTAGCCGGTTGGTGAGGGCCACAGAGCATGAGAAGAAACTGTTCAGGTGGTGTGAGGTTTTGGTTGTGACTGACCTGAACCATTTGCCAAAGGGTAGTGTGGAAGAGGGGGTGGAAGGTGTCGGCGATGAACTTTCCTACACAGCCAATGACCCTCTCAGCAGACTGAACAATTAGTTCCATTGATGGAGCAGGTGAGAATGGACTCGATGATGGTCGTTTAGAACTGGTCCTTCTGTAGCTCAGTTGGTAGAGCATGGCGCTTGTAACGCCAGGGTAGTGGTTTCGATCCCCGGGACCACCCATACGTAGAATGTATGCACACATGACTGTAAGTCGCTTTGGATAAAAGCGTCTGCTAAATGGCATATATTATTATTATATATTAACTGAATCAGTACACAAAGTATTCAAAGGAGGACTGAGGCAAAACAACACCAGACATTCACCAAACATTGCGCTATGGATAACAAATTTGATTTATCGTAATTGTCAGATTGGGAACTAGCATTGTTTATCAATTACAGAATCCCAAAACATTTCAATTTGGCATTTGAAGTTTTATGTAATAAAGTCAGTTATACAGGAGTGAAATCGCATAGGGAGTCTCATCAGATCAGATGTTTTCAGCAAGCTAGAGCCATCTGTGGAAAGAACCCAAGTAGAACAAAGATATGTGCAAACATTCAACATAAGATTCCACCTAAAACAATGACATGAGCTCTGTCCCAATTAATCTCTGCTCAACTCCTCATTCCTCTCTACTCGCATCCCTTCTGAAAAACTCATTGGAGGAGGTCTGAGGTGAGGAACGTTGGGTTGTCTCCTCCAGTGGGGTTTTAGAAGGAGGTGCGATGGACAGTCCTTCTACCCATAGCTCTGTCTATTAATTTGAGAGTGGTTTACCTTCAGCTCCCAGGTGCAGCAGAGCTGACACTCTAAAGAGGGAGTTGCATCAGAGGTCTCGACCACCCTCTGGCTGTTCTCCAGTCAGATGTCTTGACCACCCTCTGGTTGTTCTCCCGTCAGATATCTCGACCACCCTCTGGTTGTTCTCCAGTCAGATGTCTTGACCACCCTCTGGTTGTTCTCCAGTCAGATGTCTTGACCACCTTCTGGCTGTTCTCCAGTCAGATATCTTGACCACCCTCTGGTTGTTCTCCAGTCAGATGTCTTGACCACCCTCTGGCTGTTCTCCAGTCAGATGTCTTGACCACCCTCTGGTTATTCTCCAGTCAGATATCTTGACCACCTTCTGGCTGTTCTCCAGTCAGATGTCTTGACCACCTTCTGGCTGTTCTCCAGTCAGATGTCTTGACCACCCTCTGGCTGTTCTCCAGTCAGATGTCTTGACCACCTTCTGGCTGTTCTCCAGTCAGATATCTTGACCACCCTCTGGTTGTTCTCCAGTCAGATGTCTTGACCACCCTCTGGCTGTTCTCCAGTCAGATGTCTTGACCACCCTCTGGTTATTCTCCAGTCAGATATCTTGACCACCTTCTGGCTGTTCTCCAGTCAGATGTCTTGACCACCTTCTGGCTGTTCTCCAGACAGATGTCTTGACCACCTTCTGGCTGTTCTCTAGACAGATGTCTTGACCACCTTCTGGCTGTTCTCTAGACAGATGTCTTGACCACCTTCTGGCTGTTCTCCAGACAGATGTCTCGACCACCCTCTGGTTGTTCTCCAGTCAGATGTCTTGACCACCTTCTGGCTGTTCTCCAGTCAGATGTCTTGACCACCTTCTGGCTGTTCTCCAGTCAGATGTCTCGACCACCCTCTGGCTGTTCTCCAGTCAGATGTCTTGACCACCCTCTGGCTGTTCTCCAGTCAGATGTCTTGACCACCTTCTGGCTGTTCTCCAGTCAGATGTCTCGACCACCCTCTGGCTGTTCTCCAGTCAGATGTCTTGACCACCCTCTGGCTGTTCTCCAGTCAGATGTCTTGACCACCTTCTGGCTGTTCTCCAGTCAGATGTCTTGACCACCTTCTGGCTGTTCTCCAGTCAGATGTCTTGACCACCTTCTGGCTGTTCTCCAGTCAGATGTCTTGACCACCTTCTGGCTGTTCTCCAGTCAGATGTCTTGACCACCTTCTGGCTGTTCTCCAGTCAGATTTCTTGACCACCCTCTGGCTGTTCTCTAGACAGATGTCTTGACCACCCTCTGTCTGTTCTCCAGTCAGATGTCTTGACCACCTTCTGGCTGTTCTCCAGTCAGATGTCTTGACCACCCTCTGGTTGTTCTCCAGTCAGATATCTTGACCACCTTCTGGCTGTTCTCCAGTCAGATGTCTTGACCACCTTCTGGCTGTTCTCCAGTCAGATGTCTTGACCACCCTCTGGTTGTTCTCCAGTCAGATATCTTGACCACCCTCTGGTTATTCTCCAGTCAGATGTCTTGACCACCTTCTGGCTGTTCTCCAGTCAGATGTCTTGACCACCTTCTGGCTGTTCTCCAGTCAGTGGTAGCGTTGGAAAGTATCCCAGGTACTGTTAGTGGCCACATCACCTCCCTCAGAACCAGTGAAGATCTCTAGGTTCTCACAGTGGGGCATCAGCATTATCTACGGAGAGGGCAGGCCTATACAAGAGATGTAATTAGATTTGGTATAGAGTCATTGTACAATAGAATAGAATCCTTGTACAATCCATAGACATTGGTAAAAAGGTACAAGTAAAGGTAAAAAGTACACCACTGGAGTTTAAGGAAGGTGAAGCGATACATATGTTCAGAGTTGTGTAAGGCATAAGATGAGTTGGTCCAAGCTTGGCATCCTCTGCCTCGTCGGTGTAGTGGTCCAGGGTGATGATGTAGAAGCTTGACTCCACCTGATCAAACCTGCTCTCTCTACACACACTGACCTGTCTCCTGTCAGGGAATGTCACAGACAAAGTTCAATAAAGTTTCAACGTTTTAACATCTTAATGTTGCATTGAAGGTAAGAGTCCATTTTAAGACTGCTGTGGCTGTATCAAAAGAGGCAACTATGGATAATCATTTAGCCAAATAAGTGATAACACACAATGTGGGACTGAGCCCATCTGAGGACAGTGCAGATGCAAAATTTGGTAACAAATGACAGTACAAACAGCACAGTCATTCTGTACCAAACTTTGCATCTGCACTGTTCTTCAAGTAAATGTGTTTCGGTAAAAAAAAGTGTAAATTGTTCAAATTAGTCCTTGTGCATGAAGTTGTATGGCTTGTTTAACTTTGCAATCATTGGTTTTTGTTTGAAATACATTTTAAAGTGAAAAATCTGTTACCATGGAATTGCCTTGTAACAATCCATGCCAAATGTCAGTCAGTATGGCTCAATATTGAACAGCCTGCTTTCATCTAATGCCCAATTGACCTCGTGGAGAGCCATCCTCCTATAGGTTTTCACTTCATCCATTACCTACACTAGTCATATTGTTTAGCATTATAAACTGGATGGTTCGAGCCCTAAATGATGATTGGCTGACAGCCATGGTATATCAGATGGTATACCAGGGGTATGACAAAACATTTTTTTCTACTGCTCTAATTACAGTTTATAATAGCAATAAGGCCCCTTGGGGGTTTGTGGTATATGGCCAATATACCACTGCTAAGGGCTGTTCTTAGGCGCAACGCAGTTATCACACCCCCTCAAGCCTTATTGCTTAATAAATTACTATCACATGCATTCAGTCGAGAATCATCTTCCTAACCAGTAATAGACAGCAGCTGGTCATCATCCTGTCAAAGTGACAAATGTCCTATGCACAATGCCTTCATACAGCGTCAAATAAATTAGGAACTCTCAGTACCACTAATGGTTAAGTTACGGGAGTGATTGGTGGATGTCATGGTTACCCGCAGGAAGTCCCCAGAGTGATATGCATAGAGGAGAGACAAGATATCCAACTTGGAACAGAATGGACTCCTATTGCTCCTGTCTCTGTCAACTGAACAGGGGACAACTTCACCACCACATATTAGTGACAGCGGACTTGCATGGAAAAAGGGATGGAGAGAAATGGAAATAGTCTGGGTAGCCATTTGATTAGCTGTTCAGGAGTCTTATGGATTGGGGGTAGAAGCTATTTAGGAGCCTCTTGGACCTAGAATTGGCGTTCCGGTACCTCTTGCCGTGCGGTAGCAGAAAAAACAGTCTATGAATAGGGTGGCTGGAGTCTTTGACAATTTTTAGGGCCGTCCTCTGACACCGTCTGGTATAGAGGTCCTGGATGGAAGGAAGCTTGGCTGGTGATGTTCTGGGCCGTACGCACTACCCTCCGTAGTGCCTTGCGGTCGGAGGCTGAGCAGTTGCCATACCAGGCGGTTATGCAACCTGTCAGGATGCTCTCGATGGTGCAACTGTAAAACCTTTGGAGGATCTGAGGACCCATGCTAAATCAATCTTTTCAATCTCCTGAGAGGGAATAGGTTTTGTTGTGCCCTCTTCACGATTGTCTTGGTGTGCTTGGACCATGTTGGTTTGTTGGTGATGTGGACACCAAGGAACTTGAAACTCTCAACCTGCTCCACTACAGCCCCATCGGTGAGAATGGGGGTGTGCTCGGTCCTCCTTTTCCTGTAGTCCACAATCATCTCCTTTGTCTTGATCACGTTGAGGGATAGGTTGTTGTCCTTGCACCATACGGTCAGGTCTCTGACCTCCTCCCTATCGGCTGTCTCATCGTTATCGGTGATCAGGCCTACCACTGTTGTGTCATCGGCAAACGTAATGATGGTGTTGGAGTCATGCCTGGCCGTGCAGTCATGAGTGAACAGAGAGTACAAGAGGGGGCTGAGCACCCACCCCTGAGGGTGTGTTGTTATCTACCCTTACCACCTGGGGGCAGCCCGTCAGGAAGTCCAGGATTCAGTTGCAGAGGGAGGTGTTTAGTCCCAGGGTCCTAAGCTTAGTGATGAGCTTTGAGGGCCTATAGTGTTGAACGCTGAGCTGTAGTCAATGAATAGCATTCTCACATAGGTGTTCCTTTTGTCCAGGTGGGAAAGGGCAGTGTGGAGTGCAATTGAGATTGCATCATCTGTGGATCTGTTGGGGCGGTATGCAAATTGGAGTGGGTCTAGGGTTTCTGGGATAATGGTGTTTATGTGAGCCATGACCAGACTTTCAAAGCATTCCATGGCTACGGACGTCATTTAGGCAGGTTACCTTAGTGTTCTTAGGCACAGGGACTATGGTTGTCTGAAACATGTTGGTATTACAGACTCAGACAGAGAGAGGTTGAAAATATCAGTGAAGACACTTGCCAGTTGGTCAGCACATGCTCGGAGTACACATCCTGGTAATCCATCTGACCCTGCGGCCTTGTGAATGATGACCAGTTTAAGGTCTTACTCACATCACCTGCGGAGAGTGTGATCACACAGTTGTCCAGAACAGCTGATGCTCTCATGCATGTTTCAGTGTTACTGGTGCTTCCTGCTTTAATTTGAGCTTGTAAGCAGGAATCATGAGGATAGAATTATGGTCAGAGGTCATTCTAATGTATTGTAACTGCACAAAAACTGATAGCGTAAAAGTGATCAAATATGTATTTCGATCAGACTATCTCAAAGTATGCAGTTAGCGGTTTAGCTACAATATTGGCTACTTACTTGGCTCTTGGCTACACTTACTCCTCAATCACAGCTCTCTTCCCCAGTGAGGGTCTTCCCTGTCTGTTCTCACCCGGCCTCTTACACTTTCCTAACACCTTCCAAGTCCTCCTCCTCTACTAAATCCCTTTTCGAGACGGTAGAGAACAAAATCACATTTGGTTAAATCACAGGGTCAAACGTTAGTAAGCTAGCTGGTTAGCTAACGTTAACTAGTTAGCTTCCTAGCTTGCTGGCGTTAACCTAGCTTGCCTCATCAATACCCTGCTAGGCTAAATAGGCTACTTCAGTTTCAATATTAAAATCATAGTTGGCTAGCTAGCTAGTTGGTTGGTAAGCTTCTCTACTGAAAAACTATTCACCCTCTTCACTATCAGCCATCATTCACCTTTCAACATCCCCTTTCATCTTCTATGGTTATACTTTTGGTTAGAGAGCAGTCAAGCAGTGACTGAATTTAGAATTGGATAGACCATTTCGTTCCAGTTCGACGTTTGAATCGGATATGACTCCATACATTGGCTCTACGGGTTCCCAGAGTGGACAGATATTGCATTGATGTTACAAGTCATTATACCACCCAGTGCTTAGTGATCTGCTGCTCTGTCCCCCGAACAAGTGCTCCCCACATCAAGGTTGTGTGCAGTACAGAACGGAACTATAGGCTACACCGGTGGTTATAGGCCTGCATCTGTTTGCGTTTATTGCATTGGATAATTATATGGAGAGTTGAAATAATTGATCTCTTTAATATACTATAGTGATGCCTAATGCCTAAATGATCTAATTAATTATGATCTCAATTAACACAGTGTTGGCAAGTGTTTTCCTATTGTTATTGACATTGAGAGGAATAACCTATTCCTTTCCTTTGGCTTAAGACTAAAAACAGAGGCAGGCCTATCACGCTGGCCTGGACAAATTACACTACATGGCCAAAAGGACAGTATCAATGCGTACTTTAGAAGTGTCTCATCTACTGTATCTCAGAAGGCAGAACCAGCCCTCGACAGGACTCCTCAATAATAATCACTATATTTACTTCATAAAAAATTAATTATACTAATTCACCGCACATAGCATGGAGACTTAGTACTGACACTCACTCGGAAGTGGTTGGGAATGTGTAAGGTAGCTGATCACTCAGCAACCCAGACCCCTCTACTGTCAGAGATAACACACTGACAATTTTTTTTTAAATAAAATAAGACATTTAAAAAAACAAGTTAAGGGCGCTGTCCTGCAACGCCAGAGAGCCTGGGTTCGCACCCAGGCTCTGTCGTAACCGGCCACGACCGGGAGGTCCGTGGGGCTACGTACAATTGGCCTAGCATCGTCCGGGTTAGGGAGGGCTTGGCCAGTAGGGATGTCCTTGTCTCATCGCGCACCAGCGACTCCTGTAGTGGCCGGGCGCAGTGCGTACTAACCAAGGTTGCCAGGTGCACGGCTGGCTTCCGGGTTGGATGCGCGCTGCTGCTGAGGGGAGGACGGCTCATAATAATGGCTGGAATGGAGTCAATGGAATGGTATGGAAACCATGTGATTGATGTGTATGATACCATTCCATTGACTCCATTCCAGCCATTACTATGAGCCGTCCTCCCTTCAGCAGCTTCCACTGATATGGATTTATCTCAATATCACTTGTTGTGGATAATGCTTGAGATTTGAATACATTAACATGTGTGACATGGAATGTCTAGAGGAGTATCAATTCTCATTGATTAAAAAAATGTCCCATTTAAGTCTACAGAAATTACTAAAGATCCAAATGTAAGTTTTATAATGGTAAAAGGAAACCTGGCACAATAAAGTCATTTTACTGAAATGTTAATGACCAAATGAAGACAACCCAGAGTTCATTAATGACTTTATACTAAAACTATAGCAATGTAACGGGAACATTATATGGGGGATATTTTAACTGTGTGCAAGTCATCATCTTAACTATATCCTCTTCCTATCATGTCTAAGGTATTAAACCACAACATCAAAGAGAGGGGTCTGAAACTGAAAGACAATACACTTACTAATCTCACGTCCTATACTCATATTCAAGAATTCACTTTTTTATTGTAAACTCATTAACTGACTCAATGTAAATGCCTTCCTAGAATAATAATGAGCCATAGCACATTGTCTTTCACATTTAAGCTCAAACCTCCTATGCTAATAACAAATACATGGTGATTCAACATAATGCTACTTGAGGACAAGCAGTTTACCTCATATCTCAACACACAGATAGACATGTTTTTGGAAATAAATGTAGATAATGCAGTATGCCCTATTGTTGTCTGGGAAGCTCTTAAAGCATATATGAGATATTGTGTCCTGTTTTACTCTTCACATAAGAAAAACAAGACCCATGAAGAATTAGAAATAATAGAACAGAAAATTCACGACTTAGAAAGAAAACACAGTTCAGATAGAAATGTTGACACCCTTCAACAGTTGAACACGTTGAAGCTTGAATATAACACAATAAACACCTGCTCTGCTGAGATTTCGGCCATGAAATCCATGCTACAATATGTTGAGCAAGGTGAATGAAAGTTCAGGGGAAATGCTTGCTTGGAAATTGAAGAAAGTGGATGAGGAACGTACCATCCAGAGCAGTCAACCATCATCAGCAGGGCTTGTTCGGAACATTTGAAAATGGATTTTAAAGAACTGCTTTTAACATTAAAAGACACCAAAAAACACCAAAAAACAGCCAATAATTTCAGGTCCAGTACCATCGTTGGACCATCGTTGGACCATCGTTGGACCATCGTTGGACCATGGTGTGAAAGATTCAGCAGACTGCTGGCATTATACATCTAGCTAAAAGACTACTGTAGCTCTGCTGGAGTCACTTTTATTTATAACTTTGACAACTTCTGGAAACAGAAGATACTCTACAGGAATGACAAGAGTCCATCCAAATCATCTTGGCTCCTGGACTCTTTCCATGCGTTTCAAGGCTGCGTTGAAATGGTAAATGATCCAAGACCAGCTCTTTTTTTAAAACCTTTACTTAACAAGGTAAGTCCGTTAAGAACAAATTCTTATTTTCAATGACAGCCTAGTGGGTTAACTGCCTTGTTCAGGGGCAGAACGACAGATTATTACCTTGTCAGCTTGGAGATTCGATCTTCGGTTATAAGTCCAACTCTCTAACCACTAGGCTACCTGCCGCCCCAAATTAATCCCGACCATTGTGACAATGAGTCGTCATAATGCTGAATCAAATGTACATGATCTTAGGGACATTGGCAAACACAATGTAAGTAATTTAATTTATGTACCCCTAATTGCACTGAATACATCTGTTTATCCTACAGCTGTTGTAAGCAGTAATCATGAGCCTATAAACCAGAGTTACACTGTTGGCACTGAGGCGGTGTGCAATAGTAGGAAGACAACTTTATGCAGCTCACCCTGCACTATCAGCTTCAATGTAAATAGCACGAGTAAGTCTACCTCTGATAAGCTTCCCAGTAAAGAATTAAAAACAATCAAGCAACCCAGAAAAGTGCTAAAAATAGCCCATATGTTTCTTAGGCTATATGTAGCCTAAGAAACAAGGTCCATGAAGTCAATAACTTGCTTGTAAAAGATTTATATTCTGACTATCTCTGAAACTCACTTAGATAATACCTTTGATGATACAGTGGTAGCAATACATGGTTATAACATCTACCAAAAAGACAGAAATGCCAACGGGGGCGGTGTTGCGGTCTATATACTGTTGAAGTAATGTGGCTACAGGTTCAACAGCCTCACCTAAAGCCCATTCGTGTGGGAAGCTGCTGTAGACCACCAAGTGCTAACAGTCAGTATCTGGATAATATGTGCAAAATACTTGATAATGTATGTGATATCAACAGAGAAGTATATTTTCTGGGTGATTTAAATATTGACTGGCTTTCATCAAGCTGCCCACTCATGAGAAAACTTCAAACTGTAACCAGTGCCTGCAACCTGGATCAGGTTGTCAGTCAACCTACGAGGGGTAGTTACAAACAGCACAGGAATGAAATCATCAACATGTATTGATCACATTTTACTAATATTTGCTTTAGTTCAGTTTCCAAATCCATAGGATGTACTGATCACAATATAATATCCATATCTAGAAAAACCAAAGTTCCAAAGGCTGGGCCTAATATAGTGTATAAGATGTCATACAAGAAGTTTTGTAGTGATTCATATGTTGATGATGTAAAGAATATTTGTTGGTCTGTGGTGTGTAATGAGGAGCAACCAGACGCTGCACTTGACACATTTATGAAACTACTTATTCCAGTTACTAATAAGCACACACCCATTAAGAAAATGACTGTAAAAACTGTTAAATACCTTTGGACTGATGAGGAATTGAAAAATTGTATGGTTGAGAGGGATGAGGCAAAAGGTATGGCAATTAAGTCTGGCAGCTCAACTGATTGGCAAACATCCTACAAATGAAGAAATCCTGTGACTAAACGAAATAAAAAGAGAAAGAAACTACACTATGATAGTAAGAAGCGTCGGAGCACCTTAAATTAAATTTTGGGGAAATAAGCCAACTCGGCTCCTTCATTTATTGAATCAGATGGCTCATTCATCACAAAGCCCACTGATATTGCAAACTACTTTAATTACTTTTTCATTGGCAAGATAAGCAAACTTAGTGATGACATGCCAGCAACAAATGCCGACACTACACATCCATGTATATTGGACCAAATTATGAAAGACAAGAATTATACTTTTGAATTCCGTAAAGTCAGTGTGGAAGAGGTGAAAAACATTATTGTTGTCTATCAATAATGACAAGCCACCAAAATAATTTCAGCATGCTTATAGGGAAGGACATTCAACACCACAACACTTATACAAAAGGCTGATGATTGCCTGAGAGAAATTTATGATACAATTATTGTGGGGGCTGTCTTGTAAGACTTCATTGCAGCTTTTGATATTATTGATTATCGTCTGCTGCTGGAAAAACGTATGTTTTATGGCTTTACACCCCCTGCTATAATGTGGATAAAGAGTTACTTGTCTAACAAAACACAGCAGGTGTTCTTTAATGGAAGCCTATCAGATAGAATCCAGATAGAATCAGGATTTCCCCAGGGAAGCTGTTTAGGCCCCTTGCTTTTTTCAATTGTTACTAATGACATGCCACTGACTTTGAGTAAAGCCAGAGTTTCTATGTATGCGGATGACTCAACACTATACACGTCAGCTACTACAGCAACTGAAATGACTGCAACACTCAACAAAGAGCTGCAGTTAGTTTCAGAGTGGGTGGCAAGGAATAAATTAGCCCTAAATATTTCTAAAACTAAAAGTATTGTATTTGGAACAAAACACTCACTAAACCTCAACTAAATATTGTATTAAATCATGTGGAAATTGAGCAAGTTGAGATGACTAAACTTGGAGTAACATTAGAATGTAAACTTTCATGGTCACAACATGTTGAGGCAGTAGTAGCGAAGATGGGGAGAAGTCTGTCTATAATAAAGCGATGCTCTGCCTTCTTGTCACGTCTAATCAAGGTGGGTGGAATCAGGCGCAGAGATCAGATAGCGATATAAAATGTATTCTTCGGTGAACAAAATAAACCCGGTCAACCCAAATACACACAGGGTGAAATTATCCAACACAGGATAACAGACTAACCGGAGAATAAGAAACACAATAACACCGACAGACTAAATTAATGACAAAATAAACAATCCCGCACAAAACAAGGGCGGGACAACCTACATTATATACAGATACTAATTAACTAAACAACACACAGGTGAAACCAATCAGACAAAACCAACAGATACACGAAAAGGGATCGGTAGTGGCAAGTAGGACGGTGACGACGACCGCCGAGCACCGCCTGAACGGGCAGGAGAGCCAACCTCGGCGGAAGTCGTGACAGTACCCCCCCCCCTGGTCCGCGACTCCCGCAGCGTGCCGCCACCGTCCTCGAGGACGACCCGGAGGACGAGGTGCTGGGCCATCCGGGTGGAGGCGGTGGAATTCTATCAGGAGAGAAGGGTCCAAAATGTCCCTCACCGGAACCCAGCATCTCTCCTCCGGGCCGTACCCCTCCCAGTCCACGAGGTACTGTAGGCCCCCCACCCGGCGTCTCGAATCCAGAATGCCTCGAACTGTATACGCCGGGGGGCCCGAGGGGGCGGAGGGACCTCAGACACCTCACCTTCTTGCAGGGGACCAGCCACCACCGGCCTGAGGAGAGACACATGAAACGAGGGGTTAATACGGTAATACCTAGGAAGTTGTAACCTATAACACACCTCGTTTATTCTCCTCAGGACTTTGAACGGCCCCACACACTGCGGCCCCAGCTTCCGACAGGGCAGGCGGAGAGACAGGTTTCGGGTCGAGAGCCAGACCCTGTCCCCCGGTGCAAACACGGGGGCCTCACTGCGGTGCTGGTCAGCGCTCCTCTTCTGCCGTTCTCCCGCTAACCGTAATGAGTCCTGAATGGCTTTCCAGGTGTCCTTGGAGCGCTGTACCCATTCCTCCACCGCAGGAGCCTCGGCCTGACTCTGATGCCATGGAGCCAGGACCTGCTGGTAACCTAACACACACTCAAAAGGAGACAAGTTAGTAGAGGAGTGGCGTAAGGAGTTCTGGGCTAGTTCGGCCCATGGAACATACCTTGCCCACTCACCAGGCCGGTCCCGACAATAGGACCGTAGAAACCTGCCCACATCCTGGTTAACGCGCTCCACCTGCCCATTACTCTCGGGGTGAAAACCTGAGGTTAAGCTAACCGAGACCCCCAGTCTCTCCATAAATGCCCTCCACACTCTGGACGTGAATTGGGGACCCCGATCAGAGACAATGTCCTCAGGCACCCCATAGTGCCGGAAGACATGGGTAAACAAAGCCTCAGCAGTCTGCAGGGCCATAGGAAGACCGGGCAACGGAATGAGACGATAGGTCTTAGAAAACCGATCCACAACGACCAGGATCGTAGTACTTCCCTGGGACGGGGGAAGGTCGGTAAGAAAATCCACCGATAAATGTGTCCACGGCCGTTGTGGAACGGGGAGGGGTTGTAATTTCCCTCTAGGTAGGTACCGAGGAGCCTTGCACTGAGCACACACTGAGCAGGAAGAGACATAAAATCTCACGTCTTTAGCCAGTGTGGGCCACCAGTATCTCCCTCTCAGACTCTGCACTGTCCTCTTGATACCAGGATGACCCGAGGAGGGAAGAGTATGAGCCCACCTAATCAGCTTGTCCCGGACCACCCTCGGCACGTACTTGGTCCCTACTGGACAGTTAGGAGGAGCCGGCTCTGACCGTGAGGCCCTCTCTATCTCAGCCACGAGACATGACGGTGGAATGATGGGAGTTGGCTCTACTGACCGTTCCTCGGTATCATAGAGGCGAGACAGTGCATCAGCTTTGGTGTTTTGGGAGCCTGGCCAATATGTGAGGGTAAACTGGAACCTAGTAAAAAACATGGCCCATCTAGCCTGACGTGGATTTAGTCTCTTAGCTGCCCAGATGTACTCGAGATTACGATGGGCAGTCCAGATTAGAAAAGGGTATTTAGCCCCCTCAAGCCAATGTCTCCACACCTTCAGAGCCTTGACTACAGCTAACAACTCCCGGTCCCCCACATCATAGTTTCGCTCCGCTGGGCTGAGCTTGCTCGAAAAGAAAGCACACTGGCGGAGTTTGGATGGCACGCCCGAGCGTTGGGACAGCACGGCTCCAACCCCAGCCTCGGACGCATCCACCTCCACTATGAACGCTAAAGAGGGGTCCGGATGCGCCAACACGGGCCCGCCTCTGCTGACCTGCGCAAGCGCACCGGTCCTCCCTTCAGCAGTGAGGTGATGGGAGCAGCCACCTGACCAAAACCCCGGATAAACCTCCGGTAGTAATTGGCAAACCCTAAAAACCACTGCACTTCTTTCACCGTGGTCGGAGTCGGCCAATTACGCACGGCTGTAACGCGATCATCCTCCATCACCACCCCGGATGTGGAAATACGATACCCCAGGAAGGAAACGGACTGTTTGAAAAACTCACATTTCTCCGCCTTGCAATACAGGTCATGCTCCAGTAGTCGCCCAAGTACCTTACGCACCAGAGACACATGCTCCGCGCGTGTGGCAGAATAGATCAAGATGTCATCAATGTACACTACCACTCCCTGCCCGAGCAGGTCTCGGAGAATCTCATCTACGAATGTTTGGAAAACGGCTGGAGCATTCTTCAACCCGTATGGCATGACGCAGTACTCATAATGACTAAATGCGGTTTTCCACTCATCTCCTCCCCGGGTATACGTACCAGATTATACGCGCTCCTCAGGTCCAGTTTTGTGAAGAATCGCGCCCCGTGAAATGATTCCATTGCCGTAGCGATGAGAGGTAGTGGGTAACTAAACCCCACTGTGATGGAATTTAGACAATGGATACACGTGACTCCTAGGAAGTGCAGCGTTTTCCAGAAGGTTTATCGCGCAGTCCCCTCGACGATGAGGTGGTAATTGGGTCGCCTTCCCTTTACTGAAGGCGATAGCCAAATCGGCATATTCAGAGGGAATGCGTACGGTGGAAACTTGGTCTGGACTCTCCACCGTAGTCGCACCAATGGCAACTCCTATACACTTACCTGAACACTCCTCTGACCACCCCTTAAGAGCTGACCACCCCTGTCGCCAGAAAATCACCGTGTTGTGTTGAGCTAACCAGGGAACCCCCAACACCACTGGAAACGCAGGTGAATCTATAAGGAACAGGCTAATCTGCTCCTTATGATCACCCTGCGTTACCATGTCCAGCGGCACCCTAGCCTCCTGAATTACTCCTGACCCTAATGGTCGGCTATCTAAGGAGTGCACGGGGAAAGGTCGATATAACGACACCAGGGGAATCCCTAGCCTTAACGCAAGCCCACGATCCATAAAATTCCCAGCTGCGCCTGAATCGACTAGCGCCTTATGCTGTAGAGAGGGGGAAAACCCAGGGAAATAAATCAATACAAACACATGACTGACAGGAAGCTCTGAATGAGTTTGGTGCTTACTCACCTGGGGTGATCGAGCAGTGTTCTGCCTGTCCTCCCGACTCCTAGACGAGTTCCTCCAGCACCGGTCGGACGTGTGCCCTCGTCGACCACAACTGGTGCAGGAGGACACTCCTCCTCCGGTCCCCCTCGAAGCCGTACCTCCTAATTCCATAGGGATAGGAACAGGGGGGCTGGGGATTGGAAACGACAGGACCTGATCCGAACGCAGCCAGCAGGTTGTCGAGACGGATAGCTAGATCGATAAGTCCATCCAATGTGAATGTGGTGTCCCGACATGCCAGCTCCCTGCGGACGTCCTCCCTGAGACTACATCTAAAATGATCAATCAAGGCCCTGTCGTTCCATCCTGCTCCTGCTGCCAAAGTCCTAAGCTCTAGGGCAAAATCCTGTACGCTCCTCGTCTCCTGACGCAGGTGAAACAGCCGTTCACCCGCCGCCCGACCCTCGGGTGGATGGTCAAAAACAGCTTGGAATCGGCGGGTGAACTCTGGGTAATTATCCTTAGCCGAGTCCGGACCATTCCACACAGCGTTGACCCACTCGAGGGCTCGCCCAGTCAAGCAGGAGACGAGGGCGCACACGCTCTCCTCTCCAGAGGGAGCAGGACACACGGAAGCCAGGTATAGTTCCAGCTGAAGGAGGAAACCCTGGCACCCAGCCGCCGATCCGTCAAACTCCCGTGGGAGTGTCAGCCGAAGAGCCCCAGAGCCAGATGTGGTCGCAGAAACAGGAGGTGCTGGAGAAGGGGTTGCTAGAGATGAGGTGGGGAGGCCACTCCTCTCCCATCAATCAATTCTCTCCATCATTTGGTCCATAGCAGAACCAATCCGGTGAAGCACGCTGGTATGATGGAGGACCCTCTCTTCCATCAGACGCTCCACCCACTTCTCCCAGACCTCTCTTATGGCCGCCAGTTTGTCTCTCACATGTCTTGCAGGTCTTGACTCACAGTTAACAAATCGTAGCGTTCATGAGAAAGTGTGAAAGACTTTCAGTGGCATCGTGGCACGGAAAATCGCCGTTCCACTCTCTGCATCCCAGAGACTACACATAGCCTCGCCTCGGGACCTATACACACCCGATTAAATTAGCAGCCCTATGTAGACACGCAGGTAAATTTCATCTATCATTTTCCAGTTGTCTCCATGTTTACGGAAAACTTCCAAATTTGGCATCTCCAGGATGATTTTTTCGATGGCTGGTGTGATGAACATGTAGAATGTTAAGGCGATGTCCTGGGCATGGGCAACTACATGTCTTGTGGGCCCTGAGGTCATCCTTATGACATTTTGTGCTGCCATCCTGCTCTGGTTCTCTCTTTCAGCTTGGAGGATTTCTTCATCTGAAGATGATGCATCGTGCTCTGGGTTGAATTCTTCCCCATCTTCTTCTTCAGAAACCTCCTCCTCTTCTAAATCATTGTTCTCTCATTCCTCCTGGACATCTGAAAAAATCAGATCTACGAACTGTTGGCCACGGAAACGTGCACTCATGGTCATCCAACTTTTTCAAGAAAATAAATGGCCTGCTCTCCAGGAATGACCTCAAGAGTCAAATTGACTGTTTTACACTACACTTATAAAGCTGGAGGTCTTGGACTACCTCAGATGAATATGTATTACTGGGCTTCATAACTGTGTTCACTTCAACAATGGACAGCAGACTATCCTTGTGCATGAAGCCATAAATGTAATACCTTATGAATATATTCACTACTTCAGGTCCAAGGCATTGAATAAAAAACAGACAATCCAATGATTCTCAATTCCATTAGTATTTGTGAAAATGTAGATAAATTAATGAGGTGGAAAGAACTAATATAGCCAGGCACCCCTATTTGGAATACCTTTTAGTCCCTAAGATCAGAAATCGTATTTAATCGCAACAGAATCTGGATGAACCAAAAGCTTTTACCATAGAAAAAAATACTGAAAGAAGCTGCTACGCCAAAGAAGTGAATTACCAAGTTATATCAAGGGTTGATTGAAACTCTGCCTGGTGGTTCAGAACCTAAAAGGAAAACATGGGAAACAGATCTAAAGGAAGAAATTGAGGAGAACCATTGGTCACAGAGATGCTCATACCTGCTCATAAATGCTCATACCTGCTCCTTCTACCTAAGACATAAACTACTGCAATCTAACCTAACTCATAGGACTTAGTATACGCGATTTGGCGGGTCATGTTTCGGATGACGCATGACTCAACCTTTGCCTCTCCCAAGCCCATTGGGGAGTTGCAGCAATGAGACAAGATTGTAATTGGATATCCCAAAATTGGGGAGGAAGATACAACAACAAAATATATATACCGTACCAGTCAAAAGTTTGGACACACCTACTCATTCCAGAGTTTTCCTTTATTTTTGCTATTTTCTATATTGTAGAAACATTTTGAAATAACACATATGGAATAATGTAGTAAATAAGAAAGTGTTATATTATATATATTTATATTTGAGATTCTTCAAAGTAGCCACCCTTTGCCTTGATGACAGCTTCACACACTCTTGGCATTCTCTCAACCTGCTTCACCTGGAATACTTTTCCAATAGTTTCGAAGGAGTTCCCACATATGCTGAGCACTTTTTGACTGCTTTTCCTTCACTCTGTGGTCCAACTCATCCCAAACCATCTCAATTGGATTGATGTCGGGTGATTGTGGAGGCTAGGTCATCTGATGCAGCACTCAATCACTCTCCTACTTGGTCAAATAGCTCTTACACAGCCTGGCGGTGTGTTGGGTCACTGACCTGTTGAAAAACAAACGATAGTTCACTTTAATATTTTGCTCAATAAAAAATAAATGTGTGTCCATGATTAATACCTAAGCAGATTCATTTCCATCTGTCCGATCTGCGTTTGGAGGTCAAAACAGTTAACCCAAACTACGATAGAAGTGTTATTAAAAGGCTTATTGAAACATAACCTATCATTTCCGTTCTCACAACATTAATAAAACCTCCCAGGAAAACCATGTTTTCAAAACCTCCCTGTAACCTAAAAATGTGAGTTCCTAGAACAGGCAACCTATGGCTTCATTCCCAGAATCAGTGGGAAACCAAAAACGTAGGTTCCCACAATACCCAAGGAACCAAATGTGCTAGCTGGGTTAGCACTTTACGGATCATACTTCCTTCACACAAACTAATTCCCAAATGTATTGGCTCTGGAAAAGGGAGCGCTGATTCCGTGAGCCGAGCAGCGGATAAGCATGTCCTCTACACCTCACTGCCCTATTTATTAGACTGGTGCACAGTGAGAAACTGTAAGAGGCAACATGACCCCTGACCTCTCAGAAAGAGAGATGGAGGGAACGAGAGGGTGAGAGAGATATGGAGAGAACGGGAGGGTGATAGAGAGATATGGAGAGAACAAGAGGGAGAGAGAGATATGGAGAGAACGAAAGGGAGATAGAGAAAAAGGAGTGAATAGAGAGAAAGGTGTGAGAGAGAAAAGAGGCAAAGAGAGGGGAGAGACAAAGAAAGAGAGAGAGAGAGAGGCAGAAAGAGAGAGAAGGGTAGAGAGAAAAAATTAACATAAGGAAATAATGGCCCTAACCCAGGAGCAGGCCGTGTATTTTATGGTCGCCTAACAAAGTCAGCATGTCTGGCTCTGGAGGGGGCATGTAACATACATACATTATTTATTTATTCCTTGAATTACTTATTTTTCATGTTTCAATGTTTTTTAAATGGGGATAAAAGCATTTTAAGTACTAACTTTTTTTGTTTCGTCATTATTATGATTTTTTCTGAAGCAAACATGGATGTTTGATGTGGCTTTTCTACATATGGTTGATATGTGGCTTTTACTGTAATGAGTATGTTGTGCTTGTGGCCCACTTATGTACAGGAAGAATAGCTCAGTCAAAGCTGAGGGTTGTGAAAGTGACTTTGCAGTTTGCTACAATGAATATAAAGATCTGAACTGCAACACTATCAACTAAATGAAGTTATTCAAGAGTTACTGCATGGAGATTGAGGATAGTACTGGGAAGGGGATGCCTGGGTGTACTGGGAATGCCTGTCTGTACACATCAGAGATTTACAGCTCATCTTGGATAGCTAGTAATGACAGTGCAGAGCAACTTGAAGACATAAACGTTGTGAACACATGCGGACATTAGGTTTACATCCATGGAGACCACATCACCCCAGGGTGATTCACCCAAATTCAGCTCCTTCCTCGAGCAGAGTAGCAGCAGTCCCTTTGGTTTTACAGCTTCATAATCTGCATCCACCCGTCTCTTCTAGAGGGTTCCAGAGGCCCCCACCCGTCTCTTCTAGAGGGTTCCAGAGGCCCCTACCCGTCTCTTCTAGAGGGTTCCAGAGGCCCTCACCCATCTCTTCTAGAGGATTACAGAGGCCCCCACCCATCCTTCTAGAGGATTCCAGAGGCCCCCACCCATCTCTTCTAGAGGCTTTCAGAGGTCCCCACCCATCTCTTCTAGAGGGATCCAGAGGCCCCCAACCACCTCTTCTAGAGGCTTTCAGAGGCCCCCACCCGTCTCTTCTAGAGGGTTCCAGAGGCCCTCACCCATCTCTTCTAGAGGGTTCCAGAGGCCCCCACCCATCTCTCCTAGAGGCTTTCAGAGGCCCCCACCCATCTCTTCTAGAGGCTTTCAGAGGCCCCCACCCATCCTTCTAGAGGGTTCCAGAGGCCCCCACCCATCTCTTCTAGAGGGTTCCAGAGGCCCCCACTCATCTCTCCTAGAGGCTTTCAGAGGCCCCCACCCATCTCTTCTAGAAGGTTCCAGAGGCCCCCACCCATCTCTCCTAGAGGCTTTCAGAGGCCCCCACCCGTCTCTTCTAGAGGGTTCCAGAGGCCCCCACCCATCTCTTCTAGAGGCTTCCAGAGGCCCCCACCCATCACTCCTAGAGGCTTTCAGAGGCCCCCACCCATCTCTCCTAGAGGGTTCCAGAGGCCCCCACCCATCTCTTCTAGAGGGTTCCAGAGGCCCCCACCCATCTCTTCTAGAGGCTTTCAGAGGCCCCCACCCATCTTTTCTAGAGGGTTCCAGAGGCCCCCACCCATCTCTTCTAGAGGCTTTCAGAGGCCCCCACCCATCTCTTCTAGAGGGTTCCAGAGGCCCCCACCCATCTCTTCCAGAGGTTTTCAGAGGCCCCCACCCATCTCTTCTAGACGGTTCCAGAGGCCCCCACCCGTCTCTTCTAGAGGGTTCCAGAGGCCCCCACCCATCTACCCTAGAGGGACCATCTCTCTGATGTAAGGAGGAGGGCGTGGTGATGGTAGGGAGCAGGAAGGGAGCATTGTCCTGGTGGAGGAGGAGGAGGGGCAGGTGAGAGCACTGTCCTAGAGAAGGAGGGGTAGGAGGGGTAGGAGGAGGAGGAGGAGGAGGAGGAGGGAGCACTGTCCTGGAGGAGGAGGAGGAGGAGGAGGAGGAGGAGGAGGAGGAGGAGGAGGAGGAAGAGTAGGAGGAAGAGGAGAACTTGGCAGTGGAAGGTAGCAGCGAGACACCAGGGAGGGAACATTGTCCTGGAGGAGCTGGCACGGTCGATGATGAGTCTAAGAAGCTTGTTTTTAAATCAGCGGTATGGTCGAGGAGGGACAATTCCTCAGTGACATGTTGTATCATATCCTAAGTGCAACATCCTCTCTGCAGAATAAATAAAAGAGCCGCCTGTGATCAGGGGGAGATATATGATCCCCTCTCTTGGCTGAAGTGAGCCTCTGGTGACGTGTGTCGGCTCCCAGCAAGCTTCGCTCGCTTCGTGGAGAAGGGCAGATAAATTCCCTGTTTGTTTTGTTTAACGTGACAGCAGGAAGGAGAGCAGATTAACAAGCACCGGGCCCTAGGCACCCAGGCACATGTTGATTGCACAACCAGGCAACTACTCTGACACACACACACATGCATGTACAGTACGCACACACACACACGCACAAACACACACACACTTCTACACCTATTAATTTCACATCATCACATCAACATAACAAGGAAACCCTCCAATCACCCACAGTAGCACACACATTTATTAGTTTCAAGCATGTCGCTGGTACACCATAGCGAAGCTGGTGTAATAGCTATACCTACATTTTAGAAAAACAGGGTGATTAATACAAACAGACATATACTGTTAAGCTCAGGGAGATAGTTGCAGTCTGAAGACAACATCTCCATCTACGATCATAGGGGTAACTAAGTGGAGTCAGACTCAGAACTGGAATGGGGAGGGCTGCAGGGCAGAGGGTTGCAGGGCTGCAGTGTACAGCCACAGTCAAACATCTTCTCCAGGTGGAGTGTCTGCTATTATATTAGGCTGTTCCCGGACAAGATTTGTCCTGTGCTGAAATATTGTTCCTGTGATTTACTGACCCACAGGCCCCATGTGGAGATGTGCTGGAGCTTGGGAGGTGGATAGGTGAAGAGTGAGGGAGAGAGAGATAGCAAGAGATAAAGAGAGAGAGAGGTGGAAAGAGGTGTAGAGGGAGGGAGAGAGAGATAGGGAGAGAGAGAGAGAGAGAGAGAGAGAGAGAGAGAGAGAGAGAGAGAGAGAGAGAGAGAGAGAGAGAGAGAGAGAGAGGTGGAAAGAGGTATAGAGGGAGGGAGAGAGAGATAGGGAAGAGAGAGAGAGAGAGAGAGAGAGAGAGAGAGAGAGAGAGAGAGAGAGAGAGAGAGAGAGAGAGAGAGAGAGAGAGAGTGGAGAGGTGGAGAGAGGGAGAGGGAGGGGGGGGTGGAGAGAGAATGAGAGGTGGAGAGAGGGAGAGGGAGGGGGTGGAGAGAGAAAGAGAGGTGGAGAGCGAGGCAGTGAAAGGGGTGGAGAGAGAGAGAGAGAGAGAGAGAGAGAGAGAGAGAGAGAGAGAGAGAGAGAGAGAGAGAGAGAGGGAGAGAGAGAGAGAGAGAGAGAGAGAGAGAGGGGTGGAGAGAGAAAGAAAGGTGGAGAGCAAGACAGTGAGAGGGGTGGAGAGAGGGAGAGAGAGGGTGGAGAGAGAGAGAGAGAGAGAGAGAGAGAGAGAGAGAGAGAGAGAGAGAGAGAGAGAGAGAGAGAGAGGGGGGTGGAGAGAGAAAGAAAGGTGGAGAGCAAGACAGTGAGAGGGGTGGAGAGAGGGAGAGAGAGGGTGGAGAGAGGGAGAGGGAGGGGGTGGAGAGAGAAAGAGAGGTGGAGAGCGAGGCAGTGAAAGGGGTGGAGAGAGAATGAGAGGTGGAGAGAGGGAGAGGGAGGGGGTGGAGAGAGAAAGAGAGGTGGAGAGCGAGGCAGTGAAAGGGGTGGAGAGAGAGGGCGAGAGAGAGGGGTGGAGAGAGAGAGAGAGAGAGAGAGAGAGAGAGAGAGAGAGAGAGAGAGAGAGAGAGAGAGAGAGAGAGAGAGGGGGGTGGAGAGAGAAAGAGAGGTGGAGAGCGAGACAGTGAGAGGGGTGGAGAGAGGGAGAGAGAGGGTGGAGAGAGAGGCAGAGAGATGGGAGGGGAGATAGAGACAGGGGTGTAGAGAGAGGCAGAGAGAGGGAGCGAGAGAGAGGCAGAGGGAGCGAGAGAGGGAGGCAGAGAGAGGGGTGGCGAGAGAGGGAAAAAGAGAGGTGTAGCGAGAGGGGCCCTTACTTAAAGTACTATGAGCTGAGCATTCACATAATACTATGGTGGTTCTGACCTGATCTATCATGCATCTTATTTTGCAAGAGACTTTGAAAGATAGTACAGTTAGAAAGTTCAATGAAAATGTCAAGTACATATCATCCAGTAAAGCACATCACTTCAGTTCTACTACTGGGTTTGTCAAGTACTCATCCTTCATCCTTTTCAGTGCATTGGTTGTAGACAAATACTTTTGATGCAATACAACAGTACCAGTCATATGTGATGCAGGGACAGTTAACAGTGTAACCTGGGATTTGTCATGTGTTGATTGGATATTAAATACACAGTATGGGGAGGTTGAGGGCTTGTGTATGGTTATGATGACCAGCCAAGCAGAAAGGACCCCCCACCTTAACCATTAACACGCTGTGACCTCTCACCTCTGACCCCTGACCTGCCAGAATGGATTTTTAATGGAGGCCAGACGCTAGCGCCAAGTGGGCAGGAGTTGTGGGGGCGCTTGGCTCGGCTCGACTTAGCGGACAATTCACCGCTGTCTTGGGACTCTGTGTTCACCTACTCTTTTTTTCCTCAGGAGCGAGCAGAGTGAGGGGGAGAGAGAGAGAGACAAACACTCAGAAGAGGAAGTTTACACAGCTGACTGGAGTGCTGCAGGAATATGGCTATTTATAAATCTAGTGATCCCTTGCTAAAATTAATAAATACACACAATTGAAGGCATCCTGTTATTTTGCGGTGAGGACTGAGGAAGTTATTTTGTGGTACACTGATCATTTCGGGTAGAACACCAGGCTATAAATACTGTCAACGCTGCTCCCTCACTACAAATGGAAAACTGTTGCGGAAGAAAAAAAAAGTGGTTTGTGAAAAATAAAACGTTTACAACTGTAAAGTCCTTCGATCTCCAGATTCACTGTCACAACTTTTCTCTGTAAGACGACACCTTGGCATTGAGAAGAAACGTGGTTCAGGCCTGTCAGGAATATATTTCAAGGGCATGTTAATATTCCAGATGCTGATGAATGGTGAATCGCTCAGCGGATGTCTATCACATCAGCAGCATATCTCCAGCCTGCCACCAGTTCCCTGTGGTGGGTCAGTCAGCCAGTCTCTCTCTGTTTGTTTAGCCTAGGCCCTGGTGGATAGGTTTTTAAATGGAGCACTAGTTTGTAATGCTCCAGTCCAGTAGAGGGTCCATCCCTCCCTACTCCTCAGCAGCACTTGGCCAGTTAGCCTCCCCACTGGCAGTCTGTCTCCAGTCTACTCACTGTGGGACCCAGACACACTCCCAGAGTTCACAGGCTCCAGGAGTAAACTTAGAAAGCACTGAGGAGAGGAGAGGAGAGGAGAGGAGAGGAGAGGAGAGGAGAGGAGAGGAGAGGAGAGGAGAGGAGAGGAGAGGAGAGGAGAGGAGAGGAGAGGAGAGGAGAGGAGAGGAGAGGAGAGGAGAGGAGAGGAGAGGAGAGGAGAAATTAGCTCTGACCATGGTTTGGAAATGTCAACGACAAGAAACGTGTAATGACTAGGCTATTGGGCTAGGGGTCTTTCCTGATTACGTGACTGACTGTCACAGGAAAAACTCCAGCGGCCTGGCTTATACCCTATAACTAGGACCCCAGAGTTGTTCCTGGTCAGGTCACACATGGTCAGGAAAAAACTCCTGGCCCTCCAATGACAGCCCAGGATTCCATCACGGATATGAGTCTCAGGTCATCTAAGGTTGTAGAAAAAGCCAGATCTTCAGATTTAGTATTTCCCTATGCACCCCTAGTTTGTCCCTTTAGTTAGAATGTCCGACAGCTCATCATTCAATCACCCCTAACTTTTAATCCAATCAGAGACAATCAATTTAGCCTGCTTGTTGTAAATCCCGCCTCCAGCCTGTGAGTTTCGGTGAAGACAGAGAACAGACAGTTTGTGATTATCCACAGAAGTAATAAGAAGACAAGTTGCAGCATGTTTAACCGTATTTGTGTGTGCATCTAAAAGTAAGTAAGAATATGTCATGTTTCTCATACTGAATGGATTTCCTTGTCTCATCGTGCTCTAGTGAGACCAGGCGCCTGCAAGCTGACTTCGGGCGTCAGTTGGACTGTGTTTCCTGTGTATTTTTACTGTGTTTCCTGTGTATTTTTACTGTGTTTCCACCGACACATTGGTGCGGTTGGCTTCCGGGTGAAGAGAGCAGTGTGTCAAGAAGCAGTGGCCTCGCCCGAGTCCATAGGGGAGTTGCAGCGATGAGACAAGACTGTGACAATTGGATACCACAAGAAAAAAAATAAAAAGAGTACCAGTGTTTGGTTGATGGTGGTGAATTGACAAGCCAGTTAAGACACCATCCATACTGCTCTACCCTGCAGCCTTATAGTGATTCAATATCCAACCAAACAACCTAGCTTAGCTATCAGACACAGGTTTAACCCTGCCCTATTTTACAAAGGCCATTATCATTAACATACATTACACTGTTGAGCTCCATCTAATGAACCCATCTCTCCTACAGTCCCCATAAAGCTTGATTTTCCACTGCACCGCAGGTGGCGACCATCATCTGCCACAGTGAGGCAGACAGACTACCAGCAGTTGCTTTAAGAGGTCCACCCAGCTTGAACATTAGCAACCTTTCCCACCTCTCCCGTCACCGTCCTTACCGCTGGCGGCCTAGCCTAGGCAGCAGCGGGTATCCTAGCTGCCGTGACCCTGGCCTGTTGCCGTGGGATATGAGCTGGAGCCAGCCACACTTGATTATGGCCTCTGAGCGGCAGGAAGTGCCGTGAGGGATTCCTGTTGGACCTGTCTCGTAGTTCCTTTTACTGCCACTTCTTTTATTTACTTGTCATTCAGAGGAAAACAAGCAAGGGTTGTGCTTGTTACCATCCTCAAACCCACCACCTTTCAACCCGCCTCCTCTTCCATCCCTCCCCCATCCTCTGTGGAGGATGATAGTGAAAACGCAGGTTGGGTCAAAGGGAGATGCTGATATCATTCCTTTCAGTCAGCGGGGCTTGTCCTGGGAGTTATCCCCGGGCATCGGAGCTCTCTGTTTATTCCTCTCATAGGTTTCACTCATTGGAGGACATCTTGATTAGCCAAGAGGTCTGTTTTTCAATCAAGATGTAAGATGGGAAAGAGAAAAGGTTAACCACAGAAATCATGTTGTATACACTTCTGTAATGTCTGTTAAGGCCTGAAAATAAAACTTGACTGATCAAAGTCACATTAAGCTAAAGGTTGAATTAGAGCTCACATCTACCTAGTTCGAAGCTGCTGTAACAACAAGAATTATTTAAATCAATGACACATTGGATTACTTTATTTCCTCTCAGAATACAGATGTTGATTTGGACATGAAAAGCACTGTTTGTGTTTTGCTTTGGGAAGGACACGTGTATAATGTAAATGGAAAACGACTCGGTCCAAGAGGCTTTATAGAGAGCATATCTCCAGTGTTCACGTGGCATCCGCCGCTATCCCAGGGTGCTCCACTCTAGGGCAATGTTTATGTGACCGGGCCGCACTCATGTGACAGATAAAGACTGGCAGAGTAAACAGGACTGGCGATACTGTGCTGATAGAGTGTTCCCATGCTTCCGCTACCTTCTATTTACCATCTGATGAAGTGGCCAATAAGCCATGTCGAGCTGTGTGCTGTGTGGGGGTTGCATGTGTGCTCGTGTGCACGTGTGCATGTGTGTGTGCGTGCATGCCTTTAAATGTGTATATGTGTGTGTGTATGCCTGTGTGTGTGTGTCTGTGCGTGGGCCTGTATTTTTGTGCAGTGTGGTGCACACTGGCCAATTGGAGCAAAAAGCCTGCTGCAGATGGGTCCCATTTCCACCTGGAGTGCAAATATTGTGAGATGGACATCAAAGTTAGAGGCAAGGTCAGACGGTGGTGCTTGTAAGGCTTCTCCCCTCTTCTCTTCTCCCCTCCTCCCTTCTCCCCTCCTCTCTTCTCTTCTCCTCTCCTTTCCTCAGGTTGAACACGTGGCCCAGGGAGACAGACGTGGATCCCCGTCCCACAAGGTAATCAGTCGTAATGAAAGCACAACCAAGCTGAGCCCAGAACATCTATTCTCATGTACAAAGAAAATAGCAATTAACATCCCAGAGTTGAACTGTGGGAAAATATCCGGTAGGACCTCCAACCACACACACTTTAATAATCACCGGAGAGCTGCTGCTGCCGAGGCACGTGGAGGGCAGGAGACAGACAGACAACTCAAACTTATTAAAGGCTAATGTTAATTCATCCACAGTGTCTCTGGCTTTGGGCTTGGAGAGGTCTTGACTTGTATGATGCCTGAGGGATCTGAACATAGATAATTCCAGTATGCTCATACTTCAGATTTCTGATATTTTTCCCCATTGGCTACAGCAACATTAATGGAGACCGATCTGCCTCCACAATGGAACCCCATTTCCTATTTTGTGCACTACATTTGACCAAGGCCCATAGGATAAGTATTTCACTATATAGAATGTAGGGTGCCATTCAGGATGCACTCTGATAGGAAGAGGACTTGCACCACGATCCCAGCAGCCAGCGTCTCCATCATCGCAGCACTCGGTGTCGCCACATTCCATCCCCAGGCACCGGTGAATAAAGAGCCATGGCGTGAAGGAGGAGGGCTACCAGACAAAAGCTCTCACGCTTCACTGCCAGGGACACCCTGTCATGCTCTTGACCAAAGAACCATTGTGTTCTATCGGACCATGGGAATAAAGTCGATGTGCATAGGGACTTCTATGGGGGTTGTGATAAGCAGAGAGCACGTCTTCTACTTGTTTTTGTCAGTTCTGCAGCAGGAACATAGAATAATTGACTGTAGAATTACACATGATAAAAGCTCTATTCAAACAGACAGACAGAGACAGACCGACAGACTACTAGTAGATGGAAATGTACAGCCTCAGGGGGAAAAGAGAAATTCCTCATGGTGTGAGAGGACTATGGGAGGCCTATCCATGGCCGTGGTAGGCTATATATGAGCATGCATGGAGGGAGGGAGGCAGGCCCTGAGGCCCTGACCATGGCAGCAGCATCACAGAGTGGGGAAAAGTCACAGATCAGTGTAGGAAATTGGGAATGTGAGGCATGCCAGATTAGAGGAAATCTGTGCCCCTGTAGATGAACACAATCCTCTTCCCTGGGAAAACAACTAGCCCTGCTCCAGGGGAAAGGCTCTCTCCGGCCCCAGGAGACAGCGGAGACTGTGGCCACTTTAGTCGTGTTTGTTTGTTTGTTTGTTTGTTTGTTTGTTTGTTTATCCTTTATTTAACTAGGCAAGTCAGTTAAGAACAAATTCTTATTTACAATGACAGCCTAGGAACAGTGGGTTAACTGCCTTGTTCAGGGGCCGAACGACAGATTTTTACCTTGTCAGCTCTGGGAATCGATCCAGTGAGTGGGGTCATTACCAACACTCAACTACAGGCAAGTACAAGGAGAATAACAACAAGTATCAATATACTTTAGGCTACATTCAGTATCTTGTTTGAAAGTTAAGAGTGTTAAAAGTTTATTTATAAACAATTACAATACTTTAGTTAAAGCATCTCCATTAAACAAATCACTTATTTTTTACTTATCTATTTTTTACATATCTATTTTTTTACTTAACACTTATTGTTCTTTAAGGGCTTGTAAGTAAGTATTTCACTGTAAGGTTGTATTCGTCGCATGTGACAAATAAAGTTGGATTTTATTTTGACTTCACAGTCCTCCAAAGCTGAAGCTGCTGATTACAACACAGGTTATAGAGAGACAGACACACTGTGGCTGGAGTAGGGTTGGTGTGTGGGGTTTAAAGGCCTTGTTCTGTCCTGTCCAAAAAGGAGGGAGAAAACAAGACAGACAAAAGTCTGCCCAACCCAGCCACCTGCCACATTCCCCAGTAAGGACAGAGCCAGCGGAAGGACTATTATTCAGGAAGCCCGGGTGGCTCAGCAGAGCCTCTTAAACTCATTACCAGTGAGAGAGCCAGCACGCTTGACTTGAGCGTTTCAAAGCAGGAAGGAGCTAGCCGCCACCGTACACATTTAGGAGGAAGTAGGGGGGGTAGGAGGGGAGGTGGGGGAGGGGCGGGGGGGGGCGGACACGAAAGGATTAAAAACAAGCATTAAACTCGCCGGCAAGCTCCCACACCTGCCTCACCTCAGAGGTAGTGGGCGGGCGTTTTGGGTTTGGGCAGATTTCCTATAGCTTACAGAATGGGAAGAATCCCTTCTCTGAATGTGTAAGTGAGTGAGAAGAGACAAAATTAATCGTTAGAGAGGAAGAGATCGATTCTGCACAGAACTTGGTGGTGTTATTCATCCATTGCTCACAGAAGGCCAATTTGCTAAAATGATTTGATCATATGATAAACAATAAGAAATATAACTGATTATCTTCATCTTCACCATCCTCTTCTTCACTATCCACTTCTTCATGGGTTATTTACATAAACAAACACATACACACTCCCAAACTTGTAATCAAGAAATGTGCTATTGGTTGCTATCCACAGCCATAAGCCCATAACACTGATGGGTCATTCATGAAATGTGAGAGGTGAGGAACCCTGGGATATCAGTATTATCATGGATGCAGAGCCCCCAGATTTATTAACAAGGATTTCCACTGCCTATACATTTAGAAAGTTTAAAAAATACACAGCCTTTCTCTGTGTAGAATATTGTAACGCCTTTCCTGAAACTAAATGCACAGCTAAACAAAAGCACCATTATTCCACAGGCCAAGGAAGGCAGCAGGAACATGTGAAAACAGTGTCTGTGTATTTAATAATGCTCTCTTTTGTCCATGTTTTCTCAGTCATCTGTGCTAATTTAAGACCATTAAAGGCCACTCAAAGACTCCAGCTTAACCACTTAAGATTAGGACCTCTCCCATTTCCCATCTTTATCCCCCACATCAAAGATCAGAAGAGGACAGCCGGCACACCACCTCATAACCATCCATGCGAGAGGGGATCCGCAAAAATCGCCCTTTTTTCAAGTGAGGTCACTGCCAATTAGGGCTCAGCCCTGGGTCTCAATACACACAATCAACCCAGGAGGGTCTCAGCAATAAAGAGGAACCGCAGCCCAAATTCTCTCACTGATTAAACCTCTCTACTCTCTCTATACACACCCAGCATGCATGGAGTGGACCTCCAGCCTCGCCCACAGGTTCTCCCTTTGTCTATTCACTACACACTGACACGCTCAGCTCCAGCTCAACCCTCGCACCCCGGGTGCACCTACCCGGCATCCAGCACCTGTGCCCCTCCATAGGGGGAGTTCCGGAGAGGAACCCCTTCAGGCACCTCACAGATGGTTCCCAAATTACACCTTCATTACCCTTCCTGGCCCTCCGCCTCACTCTCCTCCTCAGGCCAGCACTTCCTCTCAACGATGCAACACTTCACAATGACTGGCTGTTTCTCCATCACCTCAGCTGCTGACAGCTTCCTTGGAGCACAGAGTAGGCCTTGATGAACAGGCTCCCATCCACCACACCACCTCTCTTCCTGCACCAAGCACAACAGGCTCCCATCCACCACACCACCTCTCTTCCTGCACCAAGCACAACAGGCTCCCATCCACCACACCACCTCTCTTCCTGCACCAAGCACAACAGGCTCCCATCCACCACACCACCTCTCTTCCTGCACCAAGCACAACAGGCTCCCATCCACCACACCACCTCTCTTCCTGCACCAAGCACAACAGGCTCCCATCCACCACACCACCTCTCTTCCTGCACCAAGCACAACAGGCTCCCATCCACCACACCACCTCTCTTCCTGCACCAAGCACAACACATGTCAACTGTCATCTGTCAATCACATTATTTTATAGGCTCACTAGAATTCTACTTCCTTGTTTTTTTTCTCCTCATGCCTCTTTAGTGAAGATATCAAGAGGACACAACCCTCCTGAGCACGATGTCATGGGAGTGGAATGTGTGTACAGAGAACTAAAACAACCCCAATGGCTTTTCACTGTGTCCCACTGTAAATGTTGATCTGAGGCCAATGGAAGGATCCCAGCGGAGCCTTGATTGATAATGACCATGAATGAACTGCTCGTTACAGAGTCTGTGTCTCCTTTTCCAACCTTTTAAATGGGTCAAAGTGAAATCATTAGTTCTGATAGGAAGGCAGAAAATAGATGCACCTAACATGCATGAGCAAGTGCCATTTGTATTATGTATTTGTATTTATGGATACCCATTGGCTGTTGCCAAGGCAGCAACTACTCTTCCTGGGGGCCAGAATAATTAAGTTAGTTATACATTTTTTAAAACATTATAATACATTCACAACAGATTTCACAACACATTAAGTGTGTTCCCTCAGGCCCCTACTCTACTACCACATATCCACAACACAAAATCCATTTGTACGTGTGTGGATAATGCGTATGTTATCATGTGTGTGTATGCATGTGTCTGTGCCTATGTTTGTGTTGCTTCACAGTTCCCGCTGTTCCATAAGGTGTTTTTTAATCTGTTTTTTTTTATCTAATTTTACTGCTTGCATGGGTTACTTGATGTGGAATAGAGTTCCATGTAGTCATGGCTCTATGTAATAGTGTGCGCCTCCCATAGTCTGTTCTGGACTTGGGGACTGTGAAGAGACCTCTTGTGACATGTCTTGTCGGGTATGCATGGGTGTCCGAGCTGTGTGCCAGTAGTTCAAACAGACACCTCAGTGCATTCAACATGTCAATACCTCCTACAACAATACCGCTCACAAATACAGGTAGTGATGAAGTCACTCTCTCCTCCACTGATACTGCAGGAATTTTCAGAAGGAGTGTGGGGTGCTAAGAGGTATCTCAAAAACAAACATGTCCATATTGGGCAGTACATTACTTTTTAGGTGTCCACAAGTCTGTGCCTATACTTGCAGTAACTGGGGCCATGGGCTGGGAACCCTGTGCGGTGAGATGGAAGGCATGTATGGTGAGACTTTGGAATAGCCGATCCTCGGTGTCATAGAGACGGGACATCGCATCGGCCTTCGTGTTGAGGGAACCTGGTCTGTAAGAGAGAGTGAACCTAAATCTGGTTTTAAAAAACAGCCCACCTTGCCTGACTCGGTTTCAGTCTCCTCGCTGCCCGGATATACTCCGGATTACGGTGGTCAGTCCAGATGAGGAAAGGTTGCTTGGCCCCCTCAAGCCAGTGTCTCCACACCTTTCAGGACCTTTACCACAGCTAACAACTCCCGGTCCCCCACATCATAGTTTCGCTCCGCCGGACGGAGCTTCTTCGAAAAGAAAGCGCAGGGGCGGAGCTTTGGTGGCGTGCCCGAGCGCTGTGATAGCACAGCTCCAACCCCAGCCTCGGATGCTTCCACCTCCACTATGAATGCCAAAGAGGGGTCTGGATGTGCCAACACGGGAGCGCTGTGATAGCACAGCTCCAACCCCAGCCTCGGATGCGTCCACCTCCACTATGAACGCCAAAGAGGGGTCTGGATGTGCCAACACGGGAGCGCTGTGATAGCACAGCTCCAACCCCAGCCTCGGATGCGTCCACCTCCACTATGAACGCCAAAGAGGGGTCATTCAACCGAATGAAAGCTCTGTCCGCTTCTGCCGACCACCGTAAACGCGCCGGCCCCCCCTTCAGCAGTGAGGTAATGGGAACCGCCTCCTGACCAAAACCCCGGATAAACCTCTGGTAGTAATTGGCAAACCCTAAAAACCACTGCACCTCCTTTACCGTGGTCGCAGCAGGCCAATTACGCACGGCCTTAAAGCGGTCACACGCCATCACCACCCCCGAGGTAGAAATGCGATAACCCAGGAAAGAAACGACTTGTTTGGAGAACACACATTTCCTTAACGTATAGGTCACGCTCCAGCAGTCACCCAAGTACCTTGTGCACCAGAGACACATGTGCGGCGCGTGTGGCGGAATAGATCAGGATGTCATCAATGTACACCACCACACTGGGAATCTCGTGTACAAAGGATTGAAAGACGGCTGGAGCATTCTTTAACCCATACGGCATGACCAGGTACTCATAATGGCCAGATGTGGTACTAAACGTGGTTTTCCACTCATCTCCTCCCCGAATACGCACCAGATTATACTCGTTCCTGAGGTCCAGTTTTGTGAAAAAAATGCGCTCCGTGAAATGATTCTACCGCCTTAGCGATGAGAGGTAGCGGGTAACTAAACCCCACTATGATGGAATTGAGACCTCGATAATCAATGCACGGATGCAGACCTCCCTTTTTTCACAAAAAAGAAACTTGAGGAGACGGGTGACTTGGAAGGCCGAATGTACCCCTGTCCCAGAGATTCACTGACATATGTCTCCATAGCCAATGTCTCCTCCTGTGACAATGGGTACACGTGACTCCTGGGAAGTGTAGCGTTTACCTGGAGGTTTATCGCGCAATCCCCCCGTTGATGAGGTGATAATTTGGTCGCCCTCTTCTTACAGATATTCTGAGGGGATGCGCACAGTGGAAACCTGTCTGGACTTTCCACCGACGTGGCACCGATGGAAACTCCTATACATCAACCTGAACACTCCTCTGACCACCCCTGGAGAGCCCCCTGTTTCCATGAAATCCTGGGATTGTGACTAGCCAGCCAGGGAATCCCCAGCACCACTGGAAAACCCTGGTGAATCGATAAGGAGGAGACTAATCCGCTCCCCATGATCCCCCTGCGTAACAATGTCCAATGGAACTGTGGCCTCCCTGACCAGCCCTGACACTAACGGTCGGCTATCTAGGGAGTGCACGGGGAAGGGTGGATCTATCGGCACCAGCGGAATCCCCAACCTATGGGCGAGTCCGCGATCCATAAAACTCCCAGCTGCGCCTGAATCGACTAGCGCCGTATGCTGGAGAGAGGTAGAAAACTTTATTTTTTTATACAAACAGGTGACCAACGGGGAGCTCTGGGTGAGTTTGGTGCTGACTCACCTGGGGTGACCGAGAAGTGTGCCCTCTCGACTCCCAGATGAGCTCCTCCAGCACCGATCGGAAGTGTCCTCTCCGACCACAGCTGGTGCAGGAGGAGCCTCCTCCTCCGGTCCCCCTCAATGTGACCCCCCCCTAACTCCATAGGTATGGGAGTGGGAGGACCAGGAAGTGGAACTGACAGGACCCTTTCTGAACGCCTGCGACCAGCTAGCAGATTGTCCAGTCGGATCGACATGTCATCGAGGGAGAGACTGACGTCCCGACAAGCTAGCTCCCTGCGGATGTCCTCCCGGAGACTACACCGGTAGTGATCCATCAGGGCCCTGTCATTCCACCCCGCCCCAGCAGCCACGGTCCGGAACTCCAGAGCAAAGTCCTGCGTGCTCCTCTTCTCCAGCTTAAGGTGTAACAGCCGTTCACCTGCCCCTCGGCCCTCTGGAGGGTGAACTCTGAGTAGTGGTCCCTGGCAGAGTCTGGGCTATTCCAAACAGCGTTGGCCCACTCCAGGGCTCTGCCCGTCAGGCAGGAGACGAGGACGCTCACACTCTCCTCATCCAAAGGCGTCGGCCAAACGGTAGCCAGGTAGAGTTCGAGCTGGAGCAAAAATCCCTGGCACCCTTCAGCCGGTCCAACGAGACGGAGTGCGCTGGGTCCGGAAACCGCTGGAGGAGTGGGTTGAGTCATCAAAGGAGGAGCTGGAGGCAAGGTAGGGAGACCACTCCTCTCCCATCGGTCCATTCTCTCCATCATTTGGTCCATCGCTGACCCGATACGATGGAGGATGGCCGTATGATGGAGGACGCGCTCCTCCATAGATGGAAGGGGGGTGGTCGTTGCTTCTGCTGACTCCATGGAATGGGGTGAGGGCTTCTGTCACGTCTTCCAGGAGTAGTGGGTGTGGAGTCAGGCGCAGAGAGCAGAGGTTTTAGGATAATCTTATAATGTATTCCGGTACAAAAACGGTCACGCCAAAAGCCAGGCGCATACAAAAGACCGGCCCAAACACAGGACCACACCATACTTCTATCCTCCTGATTCCTACTTACAAGCAAAAACTAAAGCAGGAAGTATGTACTAGTGACTTGCTCAACAGGGAAAGGGTCAGGTGACGCAGATGCTACGCTACAGGACTGTTTTGCTAGCACAGACTGTCATATGTTCCGTGATTCATCCAATGGCATTGAGGAGTATACCACCTCAGTCACCGGCTTCATCAATAAGCTCATCGACGACATCAAATCCACAGTGACCGTACGTACATATCCCAACCAGAAGCCATGGATTACAGGCAACATCCGCACCGAGCTAAAGGCAAAGCAGCCACTTTCAAGGAGTGGGACACTAATCCGGATGCTTACAAGAAATCCCGCTATGCCCTCAGACAAACAATCAAACAGGCAAAGCGTCAATGCAGGATTAAGACTGAATCCTACTACACCAGCTCTGACGCTCGTCGGATGTGGCAGGGCTTGAAAACTATTACTGACAACAAAGGGAAACCCAGCCGTGAGCTACCCAGTGACGTGAGCCTACCAGATGAGTTACATTTCTTTCATGCTCGCTTCGAGGGAAGCAACACTGAAGCATGCATGAGACCATCAGCTGTTCTGCATGACTGTGTGATCACATTCTCCGTAGCCGATGAGCAAGACCTTTAAACACGTCAACATTCACAAAGCCGCGGGGCCAGATAGATTACCAAGACGTGTACTCAAAGCATGCGTAGACCAACTGGTAAGTGTCTTCCCTAACATTTTCAGCCTCTACCTGACTGAGTCTGTAATACCTACATGTTTCAAACAGACCACCATAATCCCTGTGCCCAAGAAAGAGAAGGTAACCTGCCTAAATGATTACCACCCTGTAGCACCCACATCAGTGGCCATGAAGTGCTTTGAAAGGCTGGTAATGGCTCACATCAACACCATCATGCCAGAAACCCTAGACCCACTCCAATTTGCATACCGCCCCAACAGATCCAAAGATGACACAATCTCAATTGTACTCCACACTGCCCTTTCCCACCTGGACAAAAGGAACACCTATTTGAGAATGCTGTTCATTGACTACAGTTCAGCGTACCATAGTACCCACAAAGCTCATCACTAAGCTGAGACTAAACACCTCCCTCTGCAACTGGATCCTGGACTTCCTGATGGGCCACCTCCAGGTGGTAAGGGTTGGCAACAACACATCTCCCACGCTGATCCTTAACACTGGGGCCCCTCGGGGGTGTGTGGTTAGTCCACTCCTGTACTCCATGTTCACCCACAACTCCTATTCCATCATTAAGTTTGCTGACAACACAACAGCCTGATCACCGACAACGACGAGACAGCCTATAGGGAGAAGGTCATAGACCTGGCAGTGTGGTGCCAGGACAGCAATCTCTCCCTCAATGTAAGGAAGACAAAGGAGCTGGTCATGGACCATAGGGAAAGGAGGGCCGAACAGGCCCCCATTAACATAAACAGGGCTGAAGTGGAGCGGGTCGAGAGTTTCAAGTTCCTTGGTGTCCACATCACCAACAATCTATCATGGTCCAAACACAGCAAGACAGTTTGTGAAGAGGGCACGACAATACTTTTTCCCCCTCAGGAGACTGAAAATATTTGGCATGGGTCCCCAGATCTTCAAACATTTCTACAGCTGCTCTATCGAGAACATCCTGACCGGTTGCATCACTGCCTGGTATGGCAACTGCTCGGCATCTGACCGTAAGGCGCTACAGAGGGTAGTATGTACGGCCCAGTACATCACTTGGGCCAAGCTTCCTGACATCCAGGACCTAAATACTAGGCCTATATGCTTGGCCAGAGTGTCAGAGGTTGATACCAAAAATTTGTCAGACTCTAGTCATCCAAGTCATAGACAGTTCTCTACTACCGCACGGCAAGCAGTACCAGAGTGCCAAGTAAAGGACCAAAAGGCTCCTTAACAGCTTCTACCCCCAAGCCATAAGACTGCAGAACAATTAAATGTTGCTTTTAGATTCGTAGATTTTTTTTGGTTTATTCAGTAAATATTTTCTTAACTCTATTTACTGAGCTGCATTGTTGGTTCAGGGCTTGTAAGTAAGCATTTCATGGTAAGGTCGACACCTGTTGTATTCGGCGCATGTGACAAATAACATTTGATTTCATTTCGAAGTCTAACAAAACAGCCCCCACAATCTTTTTATCATCAATTTCTCTAAGCCAATCATCAGTCATTTGTGTAAGTGCTGTGCTTGTTGAATGACCTTCCTTATAAGTGTGCTGAAAGTCTGTTGTCAATTTGTTTACTGAAAAATAGCATAGTATCTGCTCAAGCACCATTTTTTCCAAACATTTTCAAAGAGTTGGTAACAGGCTGATTGGTTGGCTATTTGAGCCAGTAAAGGGGAAGGAAAGCAAGCAGTAGGGAGGCAGGCAGGGAGACAGGCAAGCAGTAGGGAGGCAGGCAGCAGGGAAGGGCAGGCAGGGAGACAGGCAAGCAGTAGGGAGGCAGGCAGGCAGCAGGGAAGGGCAGGCAGGGAGACAGGCAAGCAGTAGGGGGGCAGCCAGGCAGGCAGTAGGGAGGCAGGCAGGCAGCAGGGAAGGGCAGGCAGGGAGACAGGCAAGCAGTAGGGGGGCAGCCAGGCAGGCAGTAGGGAGGGAGGCAGGCAGCAGGGAAGGGCAGGCAGGGAGACAGGCAAGCAGTAGGAGCGCAGCCAGGCAGGCAGTAGGGAGGGAGGCAGGCAGGCAGTAGGGGGAGGCAGGCCGGCAGGGAAGGGCAGGCGGGAGACAGGCAAGCAATAGGGGGGCAGCCAGGCAGGCAGTAGGGAGGGAGACAGGCAAGCAGTAGGGAGGCAGGCAGCAGGGAAGGGCAGGCAGGGAGACAGGCAGGCAGTAGGGAGGGAGGCAGGCAGGCAGTAGGGGGGAGGCAGGCCGGCAGTGGGGAAGGACTGACTGATGACTGACCACCTCTGCAGTGGGATGACAATGGGAGACAAATGGGATGACAGTGGGAATGGATGGATGAGTCATAGCCAAGGCTCTCTTATGGAGAGTGCTTATAAGTGTTTCTCTGTACTGTGTACAAGAGGTGTTGAGAACATCCTGTTGTATCCAAATATAACATTGCCTATCATTGTTGGCATCTATGAAATCATCCTGAAGCCATTACATTGTGGTTGCTGTATTCCATGGGCAGAGGGAGGGAGGGACATGAAGATCAAAGAGCATTGACACAGGACAATAGAGGCACAGGGATAGGATTGTCATTGCTTGTGACATTCCAAACTCCAACTGAGCATGCTCTTAAGACACTCCCTCCTACAAGCTGTATATCCACCCCACCTCCCCATACACACACACAAACATACACACTCTCTGCCCAAGCCTCCTCCATCTCTCTCTCTCTCTCTCTCTCTCTCTCTCTCTCTCTCTCTCTCTCTCTCTCTCTCTCTCTCTCTCTCTCTCTCTCTCTCACTCTCTTCCTCCAGCTCTCTAAGGAGCAGCATCCAAATCCATTCGGTTAGATCATCGCAAAGCTATAAGCTATGCAGGCAGCTAATTATAGGCCACACTTTGGAGCGGAGGGCCGGATGTGACAGCATGCAGCGTTGGTGTGTGTGTTTGGCTAGGCTTCCAGCAGGAGATTGAATCCTAGCCCCTCCCACAGAGGACTGCAGCACTGACTCATACACGATCAAGGCAGAGATGGCCAGATTCTGCTGACTGACAATGAGCACACGCAAATACATTCCTCTATTAGCATCACGCACACACCCACGCACCCACACCTACACACACACACACACACACATACACACACACAGTCTACAGAGCCCAACTGGTTATCCAGGGATACATTAACAGAAGTGTATCCAAAATTCATTGACGAAGATGCTAAAGGCTGGGCTCTTTCCATTCTAGACTCTTTACCTTGACCCACTTCCTTTCAGTTAATGTGGCACTGGAATGCATGCAGGTTGCGCCGGTATTTGACAAAAGACAATTACAGAAATTCACATACATGATACAAGATGGCAAATATCTACAGGCATTTCAGTATGAATGAATAAAGGACAACACCCATTCACAAATACTGTACACATAGAAACAGCCTACGTAGGTGGCAATGGATGAGATCAGAATATAACTCATTCCAGACATATTCAGCCCAGCTGCTTTGGGAGCTCTAGCTTGCCTTTTTTTAGTTGTGAATGAATGTGTGACACTGCTGCTTGGCTCCGTGTGTCCCCCCTCCCTCATTCCCATCCTCCACCCAGCGAAAGGAGAGAGGTCCATTCATGCATTCAGTCAGCTGGGAGAGAGAGGAAATGGGGGAGGGCTGTGACGAACATATACAGTATATATATATATAAACATTATATATATACAGTGGGGAGAACAAGTATTTGATACACTGCCGATTTTGCAGGTTTTCCTACTTACAAAGCATGTAGAGGTCTGTAATTTTTATTATAGGTACACGTCAACTGTGAGACGGAATCTAAAACAAAAATCCAGAAAATCACATTGTATGATTTTTAAGTAATTAATTTGCATTTTATTGCATGACATAAGTATTTGATCACATTTACATTTACATTTAAGTCATTTAGCAGACGCTCTTATGCAGAGCGACTTACAAATTGGTGCATTCACCTTATGACATCCAGTGGAACAGTCACTTTACAATAGTGCATCTAAATCTTAAAGGGGGGGGGGGGGGTGAGAGGGATTACTTATCCTATCCTAGGTATTCCTTGAAGAGGTGGGGTCACCTACCAACCAGTAAGAATTCCGGCTCTCACAGACCTGTTCGTTTTTCTTTATGAAGCCGTCCTGTTCTCCACTCATTACCTGTATTAACTGCACCTGTTTGAACTTGTTACCTGTATAAAAGACACCTGTCCACACACTCAATCAAACAAACTCCAACCTCTGCACAATGGCCAAGACCAGAGAGGGTGTAAGGACATCAGGGATAAAATTGTATGCCTGCACAAAGCTGGGATGGACTACAGGACAATAGGCAAGCAGCTTGGTGAGAAGGCAACAACTGTTGGCGCAATTATTAGAAAATGGAAGAAGTTCAAGATGACGGTCAATCAGCCTCGGTCTGGGGCTACATGCATGATCTCCCCTCGTGGGGCATCAGTGATCATGAGGAAGGTGAGGGATCAGCCCAGAACTACATGGCAGGACCTGGTCAATGACCTGAAGAGAGCTGGGACCACAGTCTCAAAGAAAACCATTAGTAACACACTACGCCGTCATGGATTAAAATCCTGCAGCGCACGCAAAGTCCCCCTGCTCAAGCCATGTCCAGACCCGTCTGAAGTTTGCCAATGACCATCTGGATGATCAAGAGCAGGAATGGGAGAAGGTCATGTGGTCTGAGGAGACAAAAATATAGCTTTTTGGTCTAAACTCCACTCGCCGTGTTTGGAGGAAGAAGAAGGATAAGTACAACCCCAAGAACACCATCCTAACCGTGAAGCATGGAGGTGGAAACATCATTCTTTGGGGATGCTTTTCTGCAAAGGGGACAGGACGACTGCACCATATTGAGGGGAGGATGGATGGGGCCATGTTTTACATTTACATTTAAGTCATTTAGCAGACGCTCTTATCCAGAGCGACTTACAAATTGGTGCATTCACCTTATGACATCCAGTGGAACAGCCACTTTACAATAGTGCATCTACATATTTTAAGGGGGGGGTGAGAAGGATTACTTTATCCTATCCTAGGTATTCCTTAAAGAGGTGGGGTTTCAGGTGTCTCCGGAAGGTGGTGATTGACTCCGCTGTCCTGGCGTCGTGAGGGAGTTTGTTCCACCATTGGGGAGCCAGAGCAGCGAACAGTTTTGACTGGGCTGAGCGGGAACTGTACTTCCTCAGTGGTAGGGAGGCGAGCAGGCCAGAGGTGGATGAACGCAGTGCCCTTATTTGGGTGTAGGGCCTGATCAGAGCCTGGAGGTACTGAGGTGCCGTTCCCCTCACAGCTCCGTAGGCAAGCACCATGGTCTTGTAGCGGATGCGAGCTTCAACTGGAAGCCAGTGGAGAGAGCGGAGGAGCGGGGTGACGTGAGAGAACTTGGGAAGGTTGAACACTAGACGGGCTGCGGCGTTCTGGATGAGTTGAAGGGGTTTAATGGCACAGGCAGGGAGCCCAGCCAACAGCGAGTTGCAGTAATCCAGACGGGAGATGACAAGTGCCTGGATTAGGACCTGCGCCGCTTCCTGTGTGAGGCAGGGTCGTACTCTGCGGATGTTGTAGAGCATGAACCTACAGGAACGGGCCACCGCCTTGATGTTAGTTGAGAACGACAGGGTGTTGTCCAGGATCACGCCAAGGTTCTTAGCGCTCTGGGAGGAGGACACAATGGAGTTTTCAACCGTGATGGCGAGATCATGGAACGGGCAGTCCTTCCCCGGGAGGAAGAGCAGCTCCGTCTTGCCGAAGTTCAGCTTGAGATGGTGATCCGTCATCCACACTGATATGTCTGCCAGACATGCAGAGATGCGATTCGCCACCTGGTCATCAGAAGGGGGAAAGGAGAAGATTAATTGTGTGTCGTCTGCATAGCAATGATAGGAGAGACCATGTGAGGTTATGACAGAGCCAAGTGACTTGGTGTATAGCGAGAATAGGAGAGGGCCTAGAACAGAGCCCTAGGGGACACCAGTGGTGAGAGCGCATGGTGAGGAGACAGATTCTCGCCACGCCACCTGGTAGGAGCGACCTGTCAGGTAGGACGCAATCCAAGCGTGGGCCACGCCGGAGATGCCCAACTCGGAGAGGGTGGAGAGGAGGATCTGATGGTTCACAGTATCGAAGGCAGCCGATAGGTCTAGAAGGATGAGAGCAGAGGAGAGAGAGTTAGCTTTAGCGGTGCGGAGCGCCTCCGTGATACAGAGAAGAGCAGTCTCAGTTGAATGACTAGTCTTGAAACCTGACTGATTTGGATCAAGAAGGTCATTCTGAGAGAGATAGCGGGAGAGCTGACCAAGGACGGCACGTTCAAGAGTTTTGGAGAGAAAAGAAAGAAGGGATACTGGTCTGTAGTTGTTGACATCGGAGGGATCGAGTGTAGGTTTTTTCAGAAGGGGTGCAACTCTCGCTCTCTTGAAGACGGAAGGGACGTAGCCAGCGGTCAGGGATAAGTTGATGAGCGAGGTGAGGTAAGGGAGAAGGTCTCCGGAAATGGTCTGGAGAAGAGATCTTGAGATCTTGGCCAACAACCTCCTTCCCTCAGTAAGAGCATTGAAGATGGGTCGTGGCTGGGTCTTGCAGCATGACAACGACCCGAAACACACAGCCAGGGCAACTAAGGAGTGGCTCCATAAGAAGCATCTCAAGGTCCTGAAGTGGCCTAGCCAGTCTCCAGACCTGAACCCAATAGAAAATCGTTGGAGGGAGCTGAAAGTCCGTATTGCCCAGCGACAGCTCCGAAACCTGAAGGTCTGTATGGAGGAGTGGGCCAAAATCCCTGCTGCAGTGTGTGCAAACCTGGTCAAGAACTACAGGAAACGTATGATCTCTGTAATTGCAAACAAAGGTTTCTATAACAAATATTAAGTTCTGATTTTCTGATGTATCAAATACTTATGCCATGCAATAAAATGCAAATTAATTACTTAAACATCATACAATGTGATTTTCTGGATTTTTGTTTTAGATTCCATCTCTCACAGTTAAAGTGTACCTATGATACAAATTACAGACCTCTACATGCTTTGTAAGTAGGAAAACTAGCAAAATCGGCAGTGTATCAAATACTTGTTCTCCCCACTGTATATATATATATACATAGTTGAAGTATACATACACTTAGGTTGGAGTCATTAAAAATCGTTTTTCAACCACTCCACAAATTTCTTGTTAACAAACTATAGTTTTGGCAAGTTGGTTAGGACATCTACTTTGTGCATGACACAAGTCATTTTTACAACAATTGTTCACAGACAGATTATTTCACTGCATCACAATTCCAGTGGGTCAGAAGTTGACATACACGAAGTTGACTGTGCTTTTAAACAGCTTGGAAAATTCCAGAAAATTATGTCATGGCTTTAGAAGCTTCAGATAGGCTAACTTGACATCATTTGAGTCAATTGGAGGTGTACCTGTGGATGTATTTCAAGGCTTAACTTCAAACTCAGTGCCTCTTTGCTTGACATCTTGGGAAAATCAAAAGAAATCAGCCAAGACTTCAGAAAAACAATTGTAAACCTCCACAAGTCTGGTTCATCCTTGGGAGCAATTTACAAACGCCTGAAGGTACCTCGTTCATCTGTACAAACAATGTTATGCAGGTATAAACACCATGGGACCATGCAGCCGCCATACCACTCAGGAAGGAGACGTGTTCTGTCTCCTGGAGATGAACATACTTTGGTGCGAAAAGTGCAAATCAATCCCAGAACAACAGCAAAGGACATTGTGAAGATGCTGGAGGAAACAGGTACAAAAGTATCTATATCCACAGTAAAACAAGTCCTATATGGACATAATCTGAAAGGCCGCTCAGCAAGGAAGAAGACGCTGCTCCAAAACCGCCATAGCCAGACTGCGTTTTGCAACGGCACATGGGGACAAAGATCGTACTTTTTGGAGAAATGCCCTCTGGTCTGATGAAACAAAAATAGAACTGTTTGGCCATAATGACCATGGTTATGTTTGGAGGAAAAAGGGGGAGGCTTGCAAGCCGAAGAACACCATCCCAACCGTGATGCACGGGGGTGGCAGCATCATGTTGTGGGGGTGCTTTGCTGCAGGAGGGACTGGTGCACTCCACAAAATAGATGGCCTCATAAGGGAGGAAAATTATGTGGATATATTGAAGCAACATCTCAAGACATCAGTCAGGAAGTTAAAGCTTGGGTGCAAATGGGTCTTCCAAACGGACAATAACCCCACGCATACTTCCAAAGTTGTGGCAAAATGGCTTAAGGACAACAAAGTCAAGGTATTGGAGTGGCCATCACAAAGCCCTGACCTAAATCCTATAGGAAATTTGATGACAGAACTGAAAAAGCATGTGCGAGCAAGGAGTCCTAATAACCTGCCTTAGTTACACCAGCTCTGTCAGGAGGAATGGGCCAAAATACACACACACACACACACACACACACACACACACACACACACACACACACACACACACACACACACACACACACACACACACACACACACACACACACACACACACACACACACACACACACACACACACACACACACACACACACACACTTCCGTTCAAAAGTTTGGGGTCACTTAAAAATGTCCTTGTTATTGAAAGAAAAGCACATTTTTTTGTCCATTAAAATAACATCAAAATGATCAGAAATACAGTGTAGACATTGCTGATGTCGTAAATGACTATTGTTGCTGGAAAAGGCAGTTTTCTTATGGAATATCTACATAGGTGTACAGAAGACCATTATCAGCAATCACTCCTGTGTTCCAATGGCACGTTGTGTTAGCTAATCCAAGTTTATCATATAAAAAAGAGTTTCTTCTGAAACTCGTCAATCTATTCTTGTTCTGAGAAATGAAGGCTATTTCATGCGAGGAATTGCCAAGAAACTGAAGAACTCATACAATGCTGTGTACTACTCCCTTCACAGAATAGCACAAACTGGCTCTAACCAGAATAGAAAGAGTGGGTCTGGCCTTCTAGGCAGAGTTGCAAAGAAAAAGCCAGATCTCAGACTGGCCAATAAAATTAATTAAGATATATTAAGATGGACAAAATAACACAGACACTGGGCAGAGGAACTCTGCCAGAAGGCCAGGCCTTTCTACTGACTCTGAAACACGAAAGATTCCCAGGGTCCCTGCTCATCTGCATGAACGTGCCTTAGGCATGCTGTAAGGAGGCATGAGGACTGCAGATGTGGCCAGGGCAATAAATTGCAATGTCCGTACTGTGAGACGCCTAAGACAGCGCTACAGGGAGACAGGACGGACAGCTGATCGTCCTTGCAGTGGCAGATCATTTGTAACAACACCTGCACAGGATCGGTACATCCGAACATCACACCTACGGGACAGGCACAGGATGGCAACAACAACTGCCCGAGTTACACCAGGAACACACAATCCCTCCATCAGTGCTCAGACTGTCCGCAATAGGCTGAGAGAGGGCTTGTAGGCCTGTCCTCACCAGACATCACCGACAACAACGTCGCCTATGTGCACAAACCCACCGTCGCTGGACCAGACAGGAATGGCAAAAAGTGCTCTTCACTGACGAGTCACGGTTTTGTCTCACCAGGGGTGATGGTTGGATTCGCGTTTATCATCGTAGGGATGAGCGTTACACAGAGGCATGTACTCTGGAGCGGGATTGATTTGGAGGTGGAGGATCCGTCATGGTCAGGGGCGGTGTGTCACAGCATCATCGGACTGAGCTTGTTGTCATTGCAGGCAATCTCAGTGCTGTGCGTTTACAGGGAAGACATCCACCTCCCTCATGTGGTAGCCTTCCTGCAGGCTCATCTTGACATGACCCTCCAGCATGACAATGCCACTAGCCATACTGCTCTTTCTGTGCGTGATTTCCTGCAAGACGGGAATGTCAGTGTTCTGCCATGCACTGCAGTACTTAATGCAGCTGGTGGCCACACCAGATACTGACTGTTACTTTTGATTTTGAACCCCCCTTAGTTCAGGGACAAATTATTCCATTTCTGTTAGTCACATGTCTGTGGAACTTGTTCAGTTTACAGTCTGTTGTCGAATCTTGGTATGTTCATACAAATATTTACACATGTTCAGTTTGCTGAAAATAAACGCAGTTGACAGTGAGGACGTTTCTTTTTTTGCTATTTATACACACACACACACACACACACACACACACACACACACACACACACACACACACACACACACACACACACACACACACACACACACACACACACACACACACACACACACACACACACACACAGTGAATATCTGGGTTTTCTTGATTTTTACTATTTTCTACATTGTAGAATCACATAGTAACCATAAAAGTGTTAAACAAATCCAAATTAATTTGAGATTCTTCAAAGTGGTCACCCTTTGCCTTGATGACAGCTTTGCACACTCGGCATTCTCTCAACCAGCTTCATTTAAATTAACAGCTGTGCCTTGTTAAAAGTTCGTTTGTGGAATTTCTTTCCTTCTTAATGCGTTTGAGCCAATCAGTTGTATTGTGACAAGGTAGAGGTGGTGTACAGACGATAAACCTATTTGGTAAAATACCAAGTCCATATTAAGGCAAGAACAGCTCAAATAAGCAAAGAGAAATGACAGTCCATCATTATTTTAAGACATGAAGGTCAGTCAATGCAGAAAATGTCAAGAACTTAGACAGTTTCTTTAAGTGCAGTTGCAAAAACCATTAAGCGCGATGATTTAACTGGCTCTCATGACGACCGCCACAGGAAAGGAAGACCCAGAGTTACCTCTGCTGCAGAGGATAAGTTCATTAAAGTTAACTGCACCTCAGATTGGGGCCCAAATAAATGCTTCACAGATGTCAAGCAACAGACATCTTAACATCAACTGTTCAGAGGATACTGCCTGAATCAAGTCTTCATGGTCAAAGAAACCTATACTAAAGGACACCAATAATAAGAAGAGACTTGCTTGGGCCAAGAAACACAAGCAATGGACATTAGACCAGTGGAAATCTGCCCTTTGGTCTGATAAGTCCAAATGAAAGATTTTTGGTTCCAACTGCAGTGTCTTTGTGAGACGCATAGTAGGTGAACGGATGATCTCTGCATGTGTGGTTCCCAGGGTGAAGCATAGAGGAGGAGGTGCGATGGTGCTTTGCTGGTGACACTGTGATTTATTTAGAATTCAAGGCACACTTAACCAGCATGGGTACTACAGCATTCTGCAGCAATATGCCATCCATTCTGGATTGAGTTTAGTGGGACTATCATTTGTTTTTCAACAGGACAATGACCCAAAACACACCTTCAGGCTGTGTAAGTGCTCAGCATATGTGGGAACTCCTTCAAGACTTTTGGAAAAGCACTCCTCATGAAGCTGGTTGAGAGAATGCCAAGAGTGAGCAAAGCTGTCATCAAGGCAAAGGGTGGCTACTTTGAAGAATCTCAAATGTAAAATATATTTTGAGTTGTTTTTACACTTTTTTTTGTTACTACATGACTCCATATTTGTTATTTCATATTTCATTTCTTCACTATTCTACAATGTAGAAAATAGTAAAAATCAAGAAAAACCCTGAATGAGTAGGTGTGTCCAAACTTTTGACTGGTACTGTATATGAATAATTCACCTGGATTATATCACTGCTAGAGCAGAGGGGGGAGGGATAGGAGAAAAGAGCAGACCCCCTCCCTCACCCTGCTCCTCTAGTATGAGTCAGACAGGCCAGTTCCCTTGATGCACTGCAGAAGCATAGTGTGACGTCCCCCCCCGTCTCTGCCCCCCGACTGAACCAGCTTTCTGTCTCACATACACACACACCAACACCACAGAGCAAGTGTCATTCACAAACACACAATCATCCTCACCAGCGAAATAACAAATGAGATGCGGAAGACAAGGGTTGCGACACTCCAAAATAACTTCATTCATGAGCAACATTCAGATGTTTCCTGCCAGGTTTAGCACAGAGACAAAAAGGCATGATTCACTTTAACAATGTCAGCCTGTTTTGAAATGATGCCACTGGGGTAGGCGAGGCTGAGGGGGAGTGAGTCAGAGTGGTGAGGATGAGGAGCAGGTGAGGATGAAGATGAAAACGAAGCTGAGGGGGTGTGCTGAGCGGAGCGCCAAGCCAGCATGTGGGGTGTAGAGCGTCTCTGCTGTCTTTCCCCCGTGGCAACGGCAGCTCGACAATGAGTCACCGCTGCTCATCCGTAACCCCCGGCGACCAGCCCTCCCTCCCTCCTCCCACCAGCCAGTGCTAGCTAGCATCCTCTCCTCTCCACCCACCAGCCAGTGCTAGCTAGCATCCTCTCCTCTCCTCCCACTGTCAGGCTGACCTTATCAGTAGTCAGCCCCTTTCACAGCCCCTGCCTCCCATCCCCCAACAAACTCTCTCTCACACACACACACACACACACACCACAGTACCCATATGAAGGGAGCGAGGGAATGGGAGATGGGGAGGGCCAGGATGACTCACATGTCAGTGGTAACAGGCGACACACCTACCTCCACACCAACCTGCTTGCTAAATCCCTTTCCCTGAAATCTGTTTATTTTTTACAATGAGGTCATTTGACTGCCCGCAATTTACATGAGGCTGATGTGGGTTGTTACCAATAGCAAGTACTAAGTGCTTCTCCCCAAGGAAGTCACACAGGACAGGGGAATGAGGTGATGGCCACTTAGCACCTGGGAGCCAGTACACATGGGCCATAACACTGAAGCAGGAAGAGTAACCCGGCTCATTTCCATCAAATCTAAATGTCCCTTGATACACTATTTATACAAAAGTATGTGGACACCCCTTCAAATGAGTGGATTTGAACATTTTCAGCCACACCCGTTGCTGACAGGTGTATAAAAATCAATCACACCGACATGCAATCTCCATAGACAAACATTGACAGTAGAATGACCTTACTGAAGAGCACAGTGACTTTCGAAGTGTCACCGTCATAGGATGCCACCTTTCTTCAAATTTCTGTCTCGGTCAACTATAAGTGCTGTTATTGTGAAGTGGAAAAGTCCAGGAGGAACAAAAGCTCACAGAACGGGACCGCCGAGTACTGAAGCGTGTAGTGAGTAAAAATCTGTCCTCAGTTGCAACTCACTACAGACTTCCAATCTGCCTCTGGAAGCAACGTCAGCACAATAACTGTTAGTCGGGAGCTTCATGAAATGGGTTTCCTTGGCCGAGCAGTGGCAAACAAACCTAAGATCACCATGCGCAATGCCAAGCGTCGGCTGGTGTGGTGTAAAGCCGCAATTGGAAATGCCTTCCCTAGAGTGATGAATCACGCTTCACCATCTGTCAGTCCGACAGACTTATCTGGGTTGTCAGATGCCAGGAGAACGCTCCCTGCCCCAATGCATAGTGCCAACTCTAAAGTTTGGTGGAGGAGGAATAATGATCTGGGGCTGTTTTCCATGGTTCGGGATTGGCCCTATAGTTCCAGTGAAGGGAAGTCTTAACGCTACAGCATACAATAACATTCTATACGATTCTGTGTTTCCAACTTTGTGGCAACATTTTGGGTTCCTGTTTCAGCATGACAATGCACAAACGAGGTCCATACAGAAATGGGTTGTCGAGATCGGTGGAAGAACTTGATTGGCCTGCACAGAGCCCTGACCTCAACCCCATCGAACACCTTTGGGATGAATTGGAACGCCGACTGGGAATCAGGCCTAATCGCCCAACATCAGTGCCCGACCTCACTAATGCGCTTGTTTTTATATTGATTTTTTATTTCACCTTTATTTAACCAGGTAGGCTACTTGCAACTGCGACCTGGCCAAGATAAAGCGTAGCAATTCGACACATACAACAACACAGAGTTACACATGGAATAAACAAAACATACAGTCAATAATACAGTAGAACAAAAGAAAACAAAAAGTCTATATACAGTGAGAGCAAATTAGGTAAGTTAAGGAAATAAATAGGCCAAAGTGGAAAAAGTAATTACAATATAGCAATTAAACACTGGAATGGTAGATCGGCAGAAGATGAATGTGCAGGTAGAGATACTGGGGTGCAAAGGAGCAAAATAAATAAATAGCAGTATGGGGATGTGGTAGGTAGATAGATGAGCTGTTTACAGATAGGCTAAGTACAGGTGCAGTGATCTGTAAACTGCTCTGACAGCTGGTGCGTAAAGCTAGTGAGGGAGATGTGAGACTCCAGCTTCAGAGAGTTTTGCAATTTGTTCCAGTCATGGGCAGCAGAGAACTGGAAGGAAAGACGACCAAAGGAGGAATTGGCTTTGGGGGTGACCAGTGAGATATACCTGCTGGAGCGAGTGCTACGAATGGGTGCTGCTATGGTGACCAGTGAGCTGAGATAAGGCGGGGCTTTACCTAGCAGAGACTTGTAGATAACCTGTAGCCAGTGGGTTTGGCGACGAGTATGAAGCTAGGGCCAACCAACGAGAGCGTACAGGTCGCAATGGTGGGTAGTGTATGGGGCTTTGGTGACAAAACGGATGGCACTGTGATAGACTGCATCCAGTTTGTTGAGTAGAGTGTTGGAGGCTATTTTATAGATGACATCACCGAAGTAGAAGTTCGGTAGGATGGTCAGTTTTACAATGGTATGTTTGGCAGCATGAGTGAAGGATGCTTTGTTGCGATATAGGAAGCCGATTCCAGATTTAATTTGGGATTGGAGATGCTTAATGTGAGTCTGGAAGGAGAGTTTACAGTCTAACCAGACACCCAGGTATTTGTAGTTGTCCATGTATTCTAAGTCAGAGCCGTCCAGAGTAGTGATGCTGGACGGGCGAGCAGGTGCGGGCAGCGATCGATTAAAAAGCATGCATTTAGTTTTACTTGCGTTTAAGAGCAGTTGGAGGCCGCGGAAGGAGAATTGTATGGCATTGAAGCTCGTCTGGAGTTTAGTTAACACAGTGTCCAAGGAGGGGCCAGAAGTATACAGAATGGTGTCGTCTGCGTAGAGGTGGATCAGAGAATCACCAGCAGCAAGATCAACATCATTGATGTATACAGAAAAGAGTCGGCCCGAGAATTGAACCCTGTGGCACACCCATAGAGACTGTCAGAGGTCCAGACAACAGGCCCTCCGATTTGACACACCGAATTCTATCAGAGAAATAGTTGGTAAACCAGGCGAAGCAATCATTTGAGAAACCAAGGCTGTCGAGTCTGCCAATAAGAATGTTGTGATTGACAGTCGAAAGCCTTGGCCAGGTCGATGAATACGGCTGCACAGTAATGTCTCTTATCGATGGCGGTTATGATGTCGTTTAGAACCTTGAGCGTGGCTGAGGTACACCCATGACCAGCTCTGAAACCAGATTGCATAGCGGAGAAGGTATGGTGGGATTCGAAATGGTCAATAATCTGTTTGTTAACCTGGCTTTCGAAGACCTTAGAAAGACAGGGTAGGATAGATATAGGTCTGTAGCAGTTTGGGTCTAGAGTGTCACCCCCTTTGAAGAGGGGGATGACCACTGCAGCTTTCCAATCTTTGGGAATCTCAGACGATACGAAAGAGAGGTTGAATAGGCTAGTAATAGGGGTTGCAACAATTTTGGCATATCATTTTAAAGAGGGTCCAGATTGTCTAGCCCAGCTGATTTGTAGGGGTCCAGATTTTGCAGCTCTTTCAGAACATCGACTATCTGGATTTGGGTAAAGAAGAAATTGTGGGGTTTTGGCAGGTTGCTGTGGAGGGTGCCGGGCAGTTGACCGGGGTAGAGGTAGCCATGTGGAAAGCATGGCTAGCCGTAGAGAAATGCTTATTGAAATTCTCAATTATAGTGGATTTATCGGTGGTGACAGTGTTTCCTAGCCTCAGAGCAGTGGGCAGCTGGGTGGAGGTGCTCTTATTCTCCATGGACTTTACAGTGTCCCAGAACTTTTTTGAGTTCAAATTTCTGCCTTGCTTGCCTTAGCTTTTCTAACTGCCTGTGTATATTTGTTCCTAACTTTCCTGAAAAGTTGCATATCATGCTATTCGATGCGAATGCAGAACGCCACAGGATGTTTTTGTGCTGGTCAAGGGCAGAAAGGTCTGGCGTGAACCAAGGACTATATCTATTCCTAGTTCTACATTTTTTGAGAGGGGCATGCTTATTTAAGATGGTGAGGAAGACACTTTTAAAGAATAGCCAGGCATCATCTACTGACGGGATGAGGTCAATGTCATTCAGGATACCCCGGCCAGGTCGATCTTTGCAGTAGTATGCTTCGGTGGTAGCACAGGAGCCCTGGCCGGGCTAGCTTCAAGTTAAATTGGTGCTTGTTCTGGGATGGAAACGCTAACCATGCTAAATGCTATATCTTAGGCATATGTGAACAAGAAGTGGAATGTTATCTATATTTACTTTTTTTTAACCCAGGCTAGGTATAGGATACAAGTTGACAGAAGATACTCTTTTAGATGACAAGTAACAAGCTCCACCCCCTCACCTCTGCCTACTTTATTGCCGACGTGATGCTATGGGGTGTAGACCATGTTAACTCAAAATGCAGAAGAGAAGACCTCAATGAAAGTGTTCTTATTCAGTTACTTACAGCCAGTGCATTCAACTACAGTAGGTAAAACCACATATGTCAGAACTTTCCTGAATAAAACTACGTTGTCAACATATTTTGACAAAGTGATTTATTTAATGAAATCTAGAACACACAGATTCTCTGAAGGGTACATTCAGGCTTACATTATTTAAGCGTGGGATTTCAATTTGGTGATGCATTATTTCAGTCCCTCAAATGTTTATAAATAAATGTGTTGAACAAATTGTAGGTGTACCACAGTTCAGCCATGGTAGGCTAGCTGTTCTTGAAGATTAGCTATTGCAATCTTCAGACTTGAGCAATTTAGGTAAACATTGCAACATCGGGGAGAAGTGCACTTCAAACCATCAAACATTCTTTTGGTGAAGGCTCTTTCACTCTACAGCCAAATTAAGGAATCAGGGCATAAGCACATCAGCTTCTCCCTCACACTGTCCTTATAGATAGGGTAGTGAAAACACCAGGTAACTCAATTGATCATACGATACATTAAGGAACCACTCAGCACCTATATCTTCATGTGTATTACACCAGATTCACTGAGCAACCCCAAACATGGAGGGAACTATTCACTGCAGATGTGTACTCTACTACGCCAACATCCATCTCAACTACCTCCGTCTTACCCGCAGTAATACATTAGATACCCCAGAACGATTGTTAAATAACAAAATGCAGTAGACTGTAGAGATAGGTAATTATGGTGATAATAAACCGAATACTGATTTACAAGGGTTGTGTACAAAAACCTGTGCCAATCAAAACCATCGATGCAAGTTCAGGATTGATGAGTGTCAAATACGATTGGTACATAAACCTGAACAGTTCAACCAATTTTTGGTAGTCATGCAGGCCTCCCCCTTAAAAGAAGAGCTTTGTCTCAAGGTGACTCCCTGCTTAAATAAAAAGGTTAAATCAATTCCTCGGATACTCCTTAAAATGTCTGAAATGCACTGGCGAACCCTAGCAACAAGGTTCCAATGCCTACCTCGATCACTGTATTGTCTAGGATTTCCAAAGTGAAAATGACGCTTGAATACAAAATCATTCAGTTTTCTACACATTGAAGAAACATCTTAAGACACTTTAATTTCATTATCATATACACATCAAGAAAAAAGCACTGCTTTTGATAAATGACTCAATGCTCCGATCCACAGACAGAACTCAATGGTAGTGTCACAGGTTCAGCATACAGCTGAGCAGTCTCCATATCAAACACTTTGAAAGAGGTCAGAAAAAGACAAGACTACCCCCTATTGGCTAAGGGGCACAGTACATAACCATTGCTACAAACTTATAATAATATGTAAGGCATTATTTATACATCACAGACTTGATTGCAAATAGCACTTGACAAACCACTAATGATTGAATAGTTACAGAATTGTCAGCATCCACCAGTTTACATCAAGAGACCGAAAGTGTATCGTCTGATTCAACGGCAGCAAAACATTTCTCAGCCTCCCGTGACGGAGTTTAGAAGCCAGAGCAAACTTCTCTATAGAAGTCAGATTTCCACTTTTAGTAGATGAAAAGGACTCTGGTTCGCGGGAGAGTAGAAAACGAGTCAGCCATTTTGCGTATCTTGGCGTAGTTGATGAATCCTCTGAGGAAGAGCAGGAATCCTGGAAGACAGAATACAGGAGTCATTTTTCTAATGTTTTTTTGGGGCAGCAAGTCAACTCCCAGCATCAAACAAGGCATTCTTGCTAGTGTGAGTGTTAAATCTCCATGCATACTGTCCATTCAATAGATACTAGAGTTGAATGGTGGGAACACGGTTACCGAGATTTACCTCCCCAAACCACTCTTTTCCTGGGAAAAATAACTGCAAGAAACCGGTAAATTATAATACATTATTTATATGAACAGCAGGGCGTGAGCTGGAACTGTTAAATTATATGAGATGTCTAAATCGGTCTTCTCTACAGCCCCTGCATGATGAATCATCAACGCTCAGGATGGGCACAGACCCATCTCAGATTGGAGCGCAGTTCACAAATGCATGCAGATCTTCTCATCATGTTAACTGTTTTTCTTGTGACGGGTAGGCCTACATTTGCGGCAGCATAGTCTATAATATAAAGATCGAATGTGCATCTAATTTACCCAACTCCACCTGGCTTTCAGGGTCAGATTTTATTTAATGTAGAGATTTAATTTATTGCAGCTGCAGAGTTTTAAAAACAGCCCATCACTCAAATATCGTTGCTTTAAATCTCTCATTGCATCCAAAAGAGATAATCCAGTTCTAGAGTGATATATAGCCCTATATGTCCTGGCCTACCTCTTTCAGGGATTACATTTAATGCGGTATTAGCCTTATATGTTTTATAATTAATGATGGCTTATGAATAATAAGCTTCTAACTTATAGCCTCCGTCTCTTGTGCAATATGCAAGCACCTGTGCTCCACTAGCCTCGTAAAAAAAAAACGCTCCTTAGCTCTTGGAGTCCCATGCAGGAAAAGCTAGACTAGAATAGCTTGCTGGACATTTTTTATAGCAATAGACTATTCAAAGAGGTAGCAATTTTGTATGCTGAATGATAAATAAAGCAGCCAATAGAAATTACGGGTAGTTTGAAAGAGCAAACGCACGATTGCAGTAGGCTACAGCAGTTATATATTTAGACCCATAACTATTCAATTACCTTCGTCAAGAGAAGTGAGATCCTTCTCCATCTGATTCTAGACTTATAATATTCAAGGATGTCATTAGAATGACGAAGATAAGGACAACAAAACATATAATTTAACTGTTGAAAGCGAGGAAGAAATTAAACAATAGAGAGAGCCTACTAGGCTAATAACATTAGGAATATTGTGATAAATATATACACATTCTTCAAAGTAGCCACTCCTTGCCTTGAGAGAATTGCAAACTCTTGGCATTATCTCATCCAGCTTCACCTGGAATGCTTTTCAACAGTATTGGAGTTTCCACATATGCTGAGCACTTGTTGGCTGCTTTTCCTTCACTCTGCTGTCCAACTCAAACTATTTCAATTGCGTTGAAGTCAGCTGATTGCGGAGGCCAGGTCATCTGCTGCAGCACTGCATCACTCTTATTCTTTGTCAAAAAAACGTTTAATTTAACTAGGCAAGTCAGATAAGAACAAATTCTTATTTACAATGACGGCCTACACCAGCCAAACCCGGACGACGCTGGGCCAAATGTGCTCCGCCCTATGGGACTCCCAATCACGGCCGGTTGTGATACCCTGGTTCGAATCCAGGCTGTGTCTCTAGTGACGCCTCAAGCACTGAGATGCAGTGCCATAGATTGCTGCGCCACTTGGGAGGTGTGTTGGGTCATTGTCCTGTTGAAAAACAAATGATAGTGGGACTGAGTGCAAACCAGATGGGATGGCGTATCTCTGCAGAATGCTGTGGTAGCCATGCTGGTTAAGTGTGCATTGAATTCTAAATAAATCACAAGTGTCAACAGCAATGCACCCCCACACCACCTCCTCCATGCTTCATGGTGGGAACCACACATCAGATCACCCATTCACCTGCTCGGTCTCTCACAAAGACACAGCAGTTGGAAACAAAAATCTCAAATTTGGACAAATCGGACCAAAACGACAGATTTCCACCGGTCTAATGTCCATTGCTTGTGTTTCTTGGCCCAAGCAAGTCTTCTTATTATTGGCATCCTTCAGTAGTGGTTTATTTGCAACAATTTGATCATGAAGGCCTGATTCACACAGCCTCCTCTAAACAGTTCATGTGTAGGCTACTTGAACTCTGAAGCATTTATTTGGGCTGCCATTATCGGAGGCTGGTAACTCTAATGAACTGATCCTCTGCAGCAGAGGTAACTCTGGGTCTTCCTTTCCTGTGGCGGTCCCCATGAGAGACAGTTTCATCATAGCACTTGATGGTTTTTGCAACTGCTCTTGAAGAAATTATCAAAGTTCTTGACATATTTCAGAATGTCTGACCTTTGTGTCGTAACTTCTTTGGGATAGTGGGCGGTATTTTGACGTCCGGATGAAAAGCGTGCCCAAAGAAAACTGCCTGCTACTCAGGCCCAGAAGCTAGGATATGCATATAATTAGTAGATTTGGATAGAAAATCTAAAACTGTTAAAATAACGTCGGAGTATAACAGAACTGAAATGGCAGGCGAAACCCAGAGGACAAACCCCCCACACCACCCGAAAAGTAATCCTACCACTGATTTCAATGCCTGGCACTTTTATAATAGGGGAAATTGTGCCCGATTGCAGTTCCTAGGGCTTCCACTAGATGTCAGTCTTTAGAAAGCGTTTTAGAATGTTTTTTGGAAAAATGAGCCAGAAATTTTTGTTTTTCTAGGTGGCTCCCATTTTGGCTGTAGTGTTTCCACGCGCGTGAATGCGAGCGCGTTCTTTGGTACTTTTCTCCTGTAAAGACAACGATTCGCCGTCTTAAATTGTATTGTTTATTTGCGTATTAGGGTACGTAAGGATTGATTATAAACGTTGATTGACTTGTTTGGATTAGTTTATTGGTAACGTTTGGGATTCATTTTGTATGCATTCTGAAGGAGGGAAACCTGGTGGATTATTGACTGATGCGCGGCAGCTAAACTGAGTTAAGGATATAAGAAAAGGACTTTATGGAATAAAAAGGACCATTTGTAATGTAACTGGGACCTTTTGGAGTGCCAACAGAATAATATCTTCAAAGGTAAGGCAGATATTATATCGCTATTTCTGACTTTCAACTCCCTGGTTGAAAATGATTTGTTATGCTTTGTGTGCTGGGCGCTGTCCTCAGATAATCGCATGGTTTGCTTTCTGCCTTTTTGAAATATGACACGGCGGCTGGATTAACAAGTTAAGCTTTATTTTGATGTATTGCACTTGTGATTTCATGAAAAGTTTAATATTTATCGAAATATAATTTGAATTTGTCGCTCTCAAATTCACAGGAAATTCTCGAAAACACTAGCGTACCACTAATCTGCAAGAAGTTAAAGTAATGGACTGTCATTTCACTTTCCTTATTTGAGCTGTTCTTGCCTTAATATGGTCTTTTACCAAATAGGGCCATCTTCTGTATACCACCCCAAACATGTCACAACAACTGATTGTCTCAAATCCATTAAGGAAAGAAATTCCACAACATACAGTGATCGCTATATAAATAGTCATATTAAACATTCATGAAAATACAAGTGTCTCACATGTATCGAACACCTAGAATCTTGCTAATCCAACTGCGTTGTCAGATTTAAAAAAGGAATTACTGCGAAAGAATACAATGCGATTATCTGAGCATAGAGCCCCATAAAACATTTTTTTTAACCAGCACAGGCGTAACATAATCCCAAACTGCATTAAAATAAATAGTTTACCTTTGACGATCTTCGTCTGTTTGCAATTCCAATGCTCATTACCCTTTGCTTGATAGAATCAGTTTTTATAGCATGACACAAAACATTTTGTTGAACCGCTTGTGACACATTCCAGGTAAATAACCCACACAGAACGTGACTTTTCTAGTCATGTTTGGTCTCACTGCAATCAACTCGTTTGTTCGTAACACAATCAAATGTGATGGGCCATTTCGCGGGATGTATTGACTGAAAGAAACCGATTTGAAGACAACAAGTCATGACATCATTGTGCTCCAATGATTTGCCCGCTGTTTCGTTGATTGACTGTCTGTTAACCCAATGACCACTGGTCGTCTTGAAAACTAGCTGGGTAGATAGCCAATGAGCTGAGCTAAACGGCAATACACCATGTTTATGTGTTGCAAGACCAACCCATGTAGTAAGCTCCAGCGTAAAGTGAGTCATTTGCTATTGAAGTTTCATACCGGAAGGAGAAACACGTTACGCACTGCATTGTTTGGTGAACGCGCAGATTCAGCTGTTTATATATCAAGCATTACTGCGACTAAGTCAGGGACAGCTAAATCTAAGTCTAGATATACAGATGTACACACAATTTTAGAATAAATTGATTGGGAAGGTGTGACAGATTGTTGTAGGACGATTCATTTTGCGATTGTGGAGGAATATTTTTTGAACGGGAGAGGACATCGTTTTGGACTGGTAAGTTCTTATCATGCTAATGCTATTTGAAATTAATAATATAAAATATTGTCATTAAAAAAATTTTTTTTAGAAGCAATATATAAACATGTAATGTCATGAAATGTGAGATGCGTGTGTCTACCGCCCCACCCCAACCCACATGAAATAGCCTATTTGAGGCTGTTTAGGAGAAGGCAGGACCACATCAATGGCCAAAGTGAAATGGAGACGGTAGATACAGCTGGTCTGTCATAATATAATAGAGACAGTAGATCTAGCAGGTAATAATAATAATAATAAGATAATATATTCAACCTTCAACTCTCTATATATGGGGTGGCAGGGTAGCCTAGTGGTTAGAGCGTTGGACTAGTAACCGAAAGGTTGCAAGTTCGAATCCCCGAGCTGACAAGGTACAAATCTGTCGTTCTGCCCCTGGACAGGCAGTTAACCCACTGTTCCTAGGCCGTCATTGAAAATAAGAAGTTGTTCTTAACTGACTTGCCTAGTAAAATAAAGGTAAAATTAAAATATCTGTTTATTATACCTGTTGATACAGAGCTCATATGTGAAACCATTCTAACTGAACATTTTCTTTCACAGTGACACGGACACCGAATGGGAGTCTTATCCGGTGTCCTGTGTGAATTTAAGTATATTCTCTCTCTCGGAGGACCTGATCCCTAGGACCATGCGTCAGGACTACCTGGCATGATGACTCCTTGCTGTCCCCAGTCCACCTGGCCTTGCCACTGTTCCAGTTTCAACTGTTCTGCCTGCGGCTACGGAACCCTAAACTGTTCATTTTTACTCGAGGTGCTGTCCTGTTGCACCCTCTACAACCACTGTGATCTCCACCCGGCACAGCCAGAAGAGGACTGGCCACCCCTCAGCCAGGTTCCTCTCTAGGTTTCTTCCTAGGTTTTTGCCTTTCTAGGGAGTTTTTCCTAGCCACCATGCTTCTACACCTGCATTGCTTGCTGTTTGGGGTTTTAGGCTGGGGCTATATAAATTGATTTGATTGAGGACTGAGAGTCTTCCAAATATTGAACGTGTGTAAATAGATACCCATGTTATTTTGTAAATGTATGTATGTATACAAAAAAATATATTATATATATATATTTTTCATATATTTTTTAATCAATAATTATTAGAATACCATTTTGGCATTTTGTATATAGATATTTGTTTCAAAATGTATACCTTCACCAATTTGGCCACTTGGGTACATTTGGGCTACTTGTGTGGGACACCTGGGTGACTTCATGATAAATGTCATGTAGCACACTCATTTTGGAAGTTATCATTCTGAAACTTTGCACAAGTACTGTTGCCCTCTTGTATTTCTCACTGAAATTGTCCCCATATATTTTTCACTGAAATTGTCCTCATCATCCTATCTGAATGTTTGTTTTATCTTGTTCATTTTAAAGATACAAAAATAAAACAATGAAAAAAATATGATTTTTATTTTTTATCTAAACCAGAACTATTGTGTTATACTCTCCTACATTCAATTCACATGTACACAAACTTCAGAGTGTTTTCTTTCAAATGGTACCACTAATATGCATATCCTTGGTTCTGTGAGCTACAGGCTGTTAGATTTGGGTATGTCTTCAGGCAGAAATTGCACAAAATAGGGGGGGGGGGGGGGCTGTAAAGAGGTTAATGAAGCTGCCAGTTGAGGACTTGTGAGGAATCTGTTTCTCAAAGTAGAAACTAATGTACTTGTCCTCCTGCTCAGCTGTGCAGCGGGGCCTCTCACTTCTATTCTGGTTAAAGCCAATTTCCGCTGTTCTGTGAAGGGAGTAGAACACAGCTTGTAAGAGATCTTCAGTTTCTTGGCAATTTCTCACAAGGAAGAGCCTTCATTTCTCAGAACAAGAATAGACTGACGAGTTTCAGAAGAAAGTACTTTGTTTCTGGTCATTTTGAGGCTGTAATCGAACCCACAAGGGCTGATGCTCCAGATTCAACGAGCCTAAATGCGGACAGTTATATTGCTTCTGTAAATCAGGACAGTTTTCAGATGTGCTAACATACTTGCAAAAGGGTTTTCTAATGATCAATTAGCCTTTTAAAATTATAAACCTGGATTAGCTATTACAATGTGCCATTGGAACACAGGAGTGACGGTTGCTGATAATGTGTACATACATCTGTACACCTATTTAGGTATTCCTTTAAAAAAAAAAAAGTTGTTTCCAGCCACAATAGTCATTCAGAACATTAACAATGTCTAAACTATTTTTGATCAATGTTATTTTAAAATGGACAAAAAAAAGGTGAGTCTTTCAAAAACAAGGATATTTAAGTGACCCCACTTTTGAATGGTAGTGTGTGTGTCAGCTTACCAATTATACAAATAGGCCCTACTATATTTCCAAATTAAAATCGAATTCTCTAGCTAACTTTGTAGGCCACATGTGCGGACCCAGAATCGCATGTTCTCTCCCTGCGTTATCATGGTTTGAACGATGTGCCTAATTCAAGTCCATATAATACAGTAATACAGTTCACACTCAAAAAGATTGGCCTACTGAAGATAGTTTCATTTAATTGATTTACCCAAGAGAACATATAAGATACATCTATGGGCTTTTCTGTTGTGCAGAAAATCATATATGTATTGGATAACACTACAATCATTTGGGCTTGAGCTCATTAAAATGTCATTCATGTATGGCTCAGGAAGCTTCAGGCTTGAATTAATCAAATCCAGGCATATAAAAAGTATTTAGTCAGCCACCAATTGTGCAAGGTCTCCCACTTAAAAAGATGAGGCCTGTAATTTTCATCATAGGTACACTTCAACTATGACAGACAAAATAAGAAAAGAAAATCCAGAAAATCACATTGTAGGATTTTTAATGAATTTATTTGTAAATTATGGTGGAAAATAAGTATTTCTGGCTTTCAGACCTGTAACTTCTTTATGAGGCTCCTCTGTCCTCCACTTGTTACCTGTATTAATGGCACCTGTTTGAACTTGTTATCAGTATAAAAGACACCTGTCCACAACCTCAAACAGTCACACTCCAAACTCCACTATGGCCAAGACCAAAGAGTTGTCAAAGGACACCAGTAACAAAATTGTAGACCTGCACCAGGCTGGGAAGACTGAATCTGCAATAGGTAAGCAGCTTGGTTTGAAGAAATCAACTCTGGGAGCAAAATTAGGAAATGGAAGACATACAAGACCACTGATCATCTTCCTCGATCTGGGGCTCCACGCAATATCTCACCCCATGGGGTCAAAATGATCACAAGAACGATGAGCAAAAGTCCCAGAACCACTTGGGGGGGACCTAGTGAATGACCTGCAGAGAGCTGGGACCAAAGTAACAAAGTCTACCATCAGTAACACACTACGCTGCCAGGGACTCAAATCCTGCAGTGCCAGACGTGTCCCCCTGCTTAAGCACCGCCCAGGCAACGAAGGAGTGGCTTCGTAAGAAGCATTTCAAGGTCCTGGAGGGCCTAGCCAGTCTCCAGATCTCAACCCCATAGAAAATCTTTGGAGGGAGTTGAAAGTCTGTGTTGCCCAGCAACAGCCCCAAAAAAATCACTGCTCTAGAGGAGATCTGCATGGAGGAATGGGCCAAAATCCAGCAACAGTGTGAAAACCTTGAAGGCTTACAGAAAACTTTTGACCTCTGTCATTACCAACAAATGGGTATATAACAAAGTATTGAGAAACTTTTGTTATTGACCAAATACTTATTTTCCACCATAATTTGCAAATAAATTCATTACAAATCCTAATGTAATTTTCTGGATTTTTTTCTCTCTCATTTTGTCTGTCATAGTTGAAGTGTACCTATGATGAAAAATACAGGCCACTCATCTTTTTAAGTGGGAGAACTTGCACAATAATGGTGGCTGACTAAATACTTTCTTGCCCCACTGTACCTATTTATATGCTTTAATTATTATTTAATGCTTTTGAATGACACTTCCATTTTTTTAGCGGGAAATACTGGGTTAATTTGCTGCTCTTTTGTTTAATCTAACGAGACCCTGCTGTAAATCAAACAGACAACAGATCAACATAAATTCTCCAGGGATATTAGATCCAACGTGGATCCAGGCACAACTGTCTTCACCGGCATAACGAATGAAACACTTAAATATTCTGGACATTCCTCACAAGCACCTTTTTCCCAGCACTTGGACTGTTGTTGCATCGCATGTGCTTCCACAACAGCTGTTCATCACGTGACTGTCATTCTGAAAATGTCTTCCTGTATCACCATGTAACTAATCAGCTGGACACCCAACTGCGCATCCAACAAGTATTATGCATAATTAAAGAAAAACCACGTTAATGACAGTATAGATTTAGGTTTTAAGCATCAAAGGTGACTTCCAGTTAGAAGCATTTGATTTCGCAATGCATACATGATTATGTGCCCATGAAAACAGTTTTCACCCCGTAACATAAGGAGACACAAAATGTTAAGTAGTTACACTGAATTTCTGAGATCTCTATAGAAAAAAATATATATATAAATATACACTGCTCAAAAAAATAAAGGGAACACTTAAACAACACAATGTAACTCAAAGTCAAATCACACTTCTGTGAAATCAAACTGTCCACTTAGGAAGCAACACTGATTGACAATACATTTCACATGCTGTTGTGCAAATGGAATAGACAACAGGTGGAAATTATAGGCAATTAGCAAGACACCCCCAATAAAGGAGTGGTTCTGCAGGTGGTGACCACAGACCACTTCTCAGTTCCTATGCTTCCTGGCTGATGTTTTGGTCACTTTTGAATGCTTGGCGGTGCTTTCACTCTAGTGGTAGCATAAGACGGAGTCTACAACCCACACAAGTGGCCCAGGTAGTGCAGCACATCCAGGTTGGCACATCAATGCGAGCTGTGGCAAGAATGTTTGCTGTGTCTGTCAGCATAGTGTCCAGAGCATGGAGGCGCTACCAGGAGACAGGCCAGTACATCAGGAGACGTGGAGGAGGCCGTAGGAGGGCAACAACCCAGCAGCAGGACAGCTACCGCCGCCTTTGTGCAAAGAGGAGCACTGCCAGAGCCCTGCAAAATGACCTCCAGCAGGCCACAAATGTGCATGTGTCTGCTCAAACGGTCAGAAACACGACTCCATGAGGGCCCGATTTCCACAGGTGGGGGTTGTTCTTACAACCAAACACCGTGCAGGACGTTTTTAATTTGCCAGAGAACACCAAGATTGGCAAATTCGCCACTGGCGACTTGTGTTCTTTACAGATGAAAGCAGGTTCACACTGAGCACGTGACAGACGTGACAGTCTGGAGCCGCCGTGGAGAACGTTCTGCTGCCTGCAACATCCTCCAGCATGACCAATTTGGCGGTGGGTCGGTCATGGTGTGGGGAGGGCATTTCTTTGGGGGGGCCGCACAGCCCTCTATGTGCTCGCCAGAGGTAGCCTGACTGCCATTAGGTACCGAGATGAGATCCTCAGACCGCTTGTGAGACCATAGGCTGGTGCGGTTGGCCCTGGGTTCCTCCTAATGCAAGACAATGCTAGACCTCATGTGGCTGGAGTGTGTCAGCAGTTCTTGCAAGAGGAAGGCATTGATGCTATGGACTGGCCCACCCGTTCTCCAGACCTGAATCCAATTGAGCACATCTGGGACGTCATGTCTCGCTCCATCCACCAACGCCACACACACACACACTACTGAGCCTCATTTTGACTTGTTTTAAGGACATTACATCAAAGTTGGATCAGCCTGTAGTGTGGTTTTCCACTTTAATTTTGCCTGGGACTCCAAATCCAGACCTCCATGGGTTGATACATTTTATTTCCATTGATAATTTGTGATTTTGTTGTCGGCACATTCAACTATGTAAATAAAAAAGTATTTAATAAGAATATTTAATTCATTCAGATCTAGGATGTTTTATTTTAGTGTTCCCTTTATTTTTTTGAGCAGTGTATATAAATAAAAAAACTGTCCGATAGTTAACTGATTATTGCTTAATATATGATATCATTTACATTGCCTTAAACGCACGGTTTATGTTATGTTTTATGTAACAATGACAAATCCATCAACATAGGTTTTAAAAGCAACTCATGAATTTTTATTGAAAATAGCTCTGATCCCCATTTATTTATTAATGTAAATGAAAATAAACTGGAAGATTATTATCAATGACTTAACAGCTGTAACAAGTTGTCCAGTGTAGGAAATCCTCACTGGTACCCTAATTTATAAGACCCCTCTAAACCAATGCAACAATGCATTTACATGTCTAGTACTACAATTGAAAACAATAAACAGAGAAGTGGTTGTACCTACCCATTACCAGGAACACCCACCACAGCCAGTACTGCCCATCAAAGTACCCAGGGAAGTAGGTGGAAAACTGGGTAAAAAAACAAACATTAACAGATAAGTTGACCACTCAGAGTAAACATGAACATGATCTTGGGTTCTGGAAGAGGGAAACCTACATCAAACTGAAGTACTTTGCCATCCGATCACTACTCCAAGATGCCAACTTTGATTGTTGGGAAAGAGCTCAAGTTAAGCATGTCACTGCAGTGTTTTACACTCGCTGTGTATCCTGTGCATGTGACAATAAAACTTGAAACTAAAGCTCAGAGGGCGTTGGTAGTGTTATCTTGTGTAAAATAAATAAATATATATATATAGGCACGCACTAAATATTGCCTGGCCACACCCACAGACGGTAGTTTCTCCTCTGCAATGAGTCTGGATCTGAGTACCTCCCTGACCCTTCACCATGGGTTGGGACAAAGCCACGTGGGTAAAGCGGAGGTTAGAAAATGCATTATTTGCTTTGATACACGGATTAGTTAGAGACGATCCAAATCGTGCCCCTAGTCACCACAAACAACTTCAAATGATTGCAGTCTCAGACTAAAGAATGTAGCAATCTACAGAACAGCGGAATCATTTAGCGGGTGTTGTCAGGCTACTGTAAATATGCTCCCAATAGTTGAATGGGTAAACTGAAATGTTAGTGATATGTTACCCGGACGATGAGGATCCACTTGATGAGTGACAGGCCGAAGCCAGAGATGGCTCCGTAGCGGCCAGCTGCTGAGGTGGTCAGACAGAAGGACAGGAAGAAACCGATCCAGTTGAAGAGGAATGCCACTGAAGAGTAGAGAGAAGGGGCTTTAAAAACAGACCTGTGCATATGGTCGAATAGGATGGGCTGTTTCAACACAAATACTATTCTTAGATCACATCAATACCTTTATCATCAAATAAATACATGACGCGCCTCTTCATTTTGCTGGGTGTATTATACTAAACCCAGTCTTCACCAAGGTGGAGAAGATTCAACGTCAAGATGTGACTTACTAAAAAAGGTCAACATGAAAATCCCATCGTTGCCCATGTGTAACTGGTCCGCATCCTCAAAGTCATCCCTGGCTGCAAAGTCATCATCCTGCAGAGATAAAGAAATGGTGGAGAATATCATCAAGGCATTTTTAATGATGGAAACCTCATAGCACTATATCAACCAAGACAGCAAACATTTATGCTACGAACACGCTCTTCTCTTTACATTGCCCTAATGTAGTGGATGTACAAGTTATTCAGCTGGAGATGTTTCAATTCAAATTGTCATTTTCATTTTAAATTAACCTTTATTTAAACTAGGCAAGTCAATTATGAATAAATTCTTATTTCCAATGATGGCCTACCCCGGCCAAACCCTAACAACGCTGGGCCAACTGTGCACCACCGCCCTATGGGACTCCTGATCACTACTGGTTGTGTTACAGCCCGGGATTAAACCAGGGTCTGTAGTGACGCCTCTAGCACTGCAATGCAGTGCCTTAGACGGCTGTACCACTCGGGAGTCAATGTAGTTCTAAGAATAACATTTAATGTCCCATCAGGAAATACAGCACTACCGCTCTACAGGCCGACAAACGGGTCTCTGCAAATGGCTGCCACATCCTTTTCTTATGGTACTATTCTATTCCACACACGTCCACAGCATTACTGTAGAGTGAGTACATCAAAAGTCTCCAACCGTTCCATGCTGTACACATAGCACGCAGTGTGGCAAAAATACAGACAGTCATTTAAATGGACGACAAGTAAGCTGGTAAGGCAAAAACTTTCCCACTAGAGGGCATAGATGAGCCATCGCTCTCAGGGCGTGTCCGACAGTGATTATTAGGGCGTGCCTGCCAACAACGCGTGACCCACCATTTCAAAACAGACTCGACCTATACCGAGTACAGTATACAGTGCTTTCGGAGAGTATTCAGACCACGTGACTTTTTACACATTACAGCCTTATTCTAAAATGGATTAAATCTACACACAATACCCTGTAATAACAAAGCAAAAACCGTTTGACATTTTTGCTAATTTATTAAAAATACGAACCTTAAAAAGCTCACATTGACATAAGTATTCAGACCCTTTACTCAGTACTTTGTTGAAGCACATTTGGCAGCAATTACAGCACTGAGTCTTCTAGGATATGACGCTACAATCTTGGCACATCTGTAATTGGGGAGTTTCTCCCATTCTTCTCTGCAGAACCTCTCAAGCGCTGTCAGGTTGGATGGGGAGCATTGCTGCACAGCTATTTTCAGGTCTCTCCAGAGATGCTCGATCTGGTTCAAGTCCGGGCTCTGGCTGGGCCACTCAAGAACATTCAGAGACTTGTCCCAAAGCCATTCCTGCGTGGTCTTAGCTGTGTGCTTAGGGCCGTTGTCCTGTTGGAAGGTGAACCTTCACCCCAGGCTGAGGTCCTGAGCAGGTTTTCGTCAAGGAGCTCTCTGTACTTTGCTCTGCTCATCTTTGCCTCAATCCTGACTAATCTCCCAGTCCCTGCCGCTGAAAAACACCCCCACAGCATGATGCTGCCACCACCATGCTTCACCGTAGGGATGGTGCCAGGTTTCCTTCACATGAGACACTTGACATTCAAGCCAAAGAGTTCAATCTTGATTTCATCAGACCAGAGAATCTTGTTTCTCCTAGTCAGAGTCAGAGTCTTTAGGTGGCTTTTGGCAAAGCTCCAAGGAGGCTCTGTGGCTTTTACTAAGGAATGGATTCCGTCTTGCCAATCTACCATAAAGGCCGGATTAGTAGATTGCTGTGGAGTTGGGAGAATCTGCCATCAGTACAACTATCTCCACAGAGGAACTCTAGAGATCTGTCAGAGAGACCATGGACCTTCTCCTCCGATTGCTCAGTTTGGCCGGGCGGCCAGCTCAAAGAGGAGTCTCGGTGGTTCCAAACTTCTTCCATTTAAGAATGATGGAGGCCACTGTGTTCTTGGAGACCTTCAATGCTGCAGGAATGTTTTGGTACCCTTCCCTAGACCTGTGCTTGACATAATCCTGTCCCGGAGCTCTACAGAGAGTTCCTTCGACCTCATGGCTTGGTTTTTGCTCTGACATGCACTGTCAACTGTGGAACCTTATATAGACAGGTGTGCCTCTTTCCAAATCATGTCCAATCAATTTAAATCACAGGTGGACTCCAATCAAGTTGTAGAAACATCTCAAGGATGATCAATGGAAACAGGATGCACCTGATTCTCAATTTCAAGTCTCATAGCAAAGGGTCTGAATGCCGATGTAAATAATATGTGTTTTTATTTTTAATACATTTGCAAACATTTCTAAAAACCTGTTGTTGCGTTGTCATTATGGGGTATTATGTTTAGATTGACGAGGATATCCATTTTAGAATAAGGCTGTAACGTATCAAAATGTGGAACAAGTCTGAATACTTTCCAGAAGGCACTGTATACCTACACACATCCATGGTTAAACAGGCCTACTTTTATATTATGTGCAATGGGGTTAATGGAGTCACTTTCAGAAACGAGCCTGCATCCAACTCAATGTAAATAGTACACAAAAAAACTGAGGCAAGTTCAGTTACTTGGGAAATCAGCCACGCCAATAGACAGGGACTGAATTCCTTTCTGCCACACCCACAACACTGAGGAACAACACAGAATCTGGATGAACAGAAAATAGTCCAGCAAAACCACAAGGGATGTCTATGTGGAGTTTATAGTGCTGGAAGACTCACCCTTTCAGAAACCAAGGGAACATGGACTTCAGCCTTGGTTCTCTCTGCCTCGTCATAGGAAGGGAGAGTTGTGGCCACGTTGTATGATGGTGGCTTGGGGAACCCCCCGTCCTCTTTGTAGTCAAAATAAGCTAAGAGAGGTAAATAAGTTAAATAAGCTACTGTGTTACACTTGAGTGCCATATATCCCTTTTTGGTAGGCTAATTGCTATAACACCATAAGTAAACCTAATGCTAGGCTAGCAGGGAAATCTCCTCTGTCAAGCATCTTTTTTTATGACTTGTCCTAGTTTAGTTCTATACTGTAAATGTCCAATGACTCTGGGGGCAAAGGTAAAGACATTGACCCCAGGCCGACCCATAACACTCCACTGTGATGGGAGTATTTGTGTATGCATTGAACTATTACCTGCATTATCTGCTGCAATGCTGCTGTAAGGGGGTGGGGCTTCAGCTGCCACCTGGAGAACCTCCTCTGGCTCCTCTTCATTGGGCAGCTGAATAGGGGAAGAGTCAATAAACTGGTTATGCCTAGCTGACAGAGAACATCAACATGACCTAGTGAAGAGATCAGTTCAAGCCCTGGAGATACTGCTCTTGTTTTATTCAGGCTCTAAGCTAAAGGGTCAGGCGAGTGCATATTATAGCAGACTTCTGGACCAGAGCACAAAATACCGAACACTGGCCGTTCTCAGTAGATCACCTGCTGGGTGACGAACTGTCGCGATTCAGCATGTAGAATCATCAGGAAATTAACAGAAAATGAAGGCTGATGTTCTGTAATCAGAAGAGACGAGGCTGTGCACTGCTGATGTTTGCTGTTTCGTTCCCTCTCGTCTAATAAAAAGTAGAAGTGGTCACACTCGGTTTCAGCATCACGCTTTGACAGAAACTCACACGACCACCTACTTATTTGACAAAATGGCAAGCAGACAGTTCCATTTTGGCTGTTATTTCTTTCATTATCATAACAGGTCGCTGAACGATCTATGGGAACTCCTTCCCCTTCACGTGATATGATTGAAAAAGCATAATATCAAAGAAGTTTAGTCACGCCACGCACTTACAGTACCCAGGTGACGATCACTATAAAATGAGGTATGGTGCGACTAACTGTTTTCCTCACCATCCCGGAGTGCAACTTCAACTGCCCCAAACAGAACTTGATCATTCCCAAAATTAAAATACAATTTCTTTTATTTTGATGTTTAGATATGCCAACATGGGGCTAGGACTAGGTCATTTGCAGGGCTTTTAAGGTAATTGGTGTTTATGTCATAACCTTCATTTGTTAAGAAAAACTTTTAGCATCTCGTGGTATATTGTTTAATTTATTTTGTGACATGAGTCTTTTATATCAAAATATCACAGATGAGACAAATGTTCACCTGCCCCTTTAAGGGCGGGAGGTTACCGTAGTAATGTGACTCCAGTAATGTTTGTGCCTCTGACTAGTATCCGGGGTGCTTCTCTTCCCTAGCAGTTGAAACTAAACATTGAAAAACAACCTAGCTTGTGAACAAAACAATATAAATAGCCAAGGAACACAAGCTCAAAGTCTCACTTCTGTAGACTGTATGCCTGTGCGCAGCAATTCTAAAAATGAATCTGTCACTCAGCACTTCACGTGTGCGCACACAATCCTCAGCCAGGCAGTGTTGCAGCGCGAGGCAGAAATGCTTTCAACATTTTACCGTGTGCAGTCGGTTCAGGAGATACAACCATATTCTCTAGAATACCATAGTAGCTAGCCATAGCATACAGACAATGCAAATGGCACAGCAACTCCCTGCACGCGAAATATCCGCTGGCGGACCCGCAGACGAGCTGGGACAGTCAAATGTCCATTCTAATAGACCTACTTGCCCAACATTGGAATGATATTCTAATATTATACATTTTCATAACCTAAATCATTACATATGCGATGCCGAGCCAGACATAGCACTGTTTGAAACCTGGACGTTTTACAATGCATATCTTACCTTGCTTTTAATAGACTACATCCCAAATCCGACCACAGAAACAAAGCAGACTTTCTGATATGCCATTGAAAGCATTCTTCTACTGCCCAAAGTCAGTAAGGCAGAATTCTATTGTTGCATCTTCAGATATTCTCTAAGTTTCTACCATTAGTCTGTATATCCGTCCCTGTTGCATTATAAAAACTGCTCGCATCAGGTACGTGTTAGAGAATGGTTTTTAAACATTTTAGGACGCCCTTAATTTCGAGCCCTGGCTGTGAGTAGTTGATTTATTGGTTTGTTTTGTTATTAAAAAGTTAGATGTATTTTTCCCCCACACACAAAAAAATACAAATAAAACTTTGTACAGCGTAAGAACTTTGAGCATGGACATCCAGACATATCCTCCAACATAGCACACATACTATTTGATTGTGTATCTCACAAGCTACAACACAGAACTAAATGGGTTCACAAGCCATCACTTCCCAGTTTTAGGAATTGTTGATTTTGATCTAATCTAGACCCCCTCTGTCGTTGTTGTGCTGGCCCATACTAGCTAACTTGTATTGCCAAACCCAGACAAAGCTGGGCCAATTGTGCGCCGCACTATGGGACTCCCAAACTGCGACTTGTATGCTCTAGTCGGCTGGCCCTCGCTACATATTCGTCGCCAGACCCACTGGCTCCAGGTCATCTACAAGGCCATGCAAGGTAAAGCTCCACCTCATCTCAGTTCACTGGTCACGATGGCAACACCCATCCGTAGCACGCGCTCCAGCAGGTGTATCTCACTGATCATCCCTAAAGCCAACACCTCATTCGGCCGCCTTTCGTTCCAGTACTCTGCTGCCTGTGACTGGAACAAATTGCAAAAATCGCTGAAGTTGGAGACTTATCTCCCTCACCAACTTCAAACATCAGCTATCTGAGCAGCTAACCGATTGCTGCAGCTGTACATAATCTATTGGTAAATAGCCCACCCATTTTCTCCTACCTCATCCCCACAGTTTTTATTAATTTACTTTTCTACTCTTTTGCACACCAATATCTCTACCTGTACATGATCATCTGATCATTTATCACTCCAGTGTTAAACTGCAATATTGTAATTATTCGCCTACCTCCTCATGCCTTTTGCTCACATTGTATATAGACTCCCCTTTTTTTTCTACTGTGTTATTGACTTGTTAATTGTTTACTCCATGTGTAACTCTGTGTTGTCTGTTCACACTGCTATGCTTTATCTTGGCCAGGTCACAGTTGCAATTGAGAACTTGTTCTCAACTAGCCTACCTGGTTAAATAAAGGTGAAAAAAAAAAACACGGCCTGAGGTTCGAATCCAGGCTGTATCACCAGGGACTGTAGTGATGCCTCTTGCACTGAGATGCAGTGCCTTACACCGTCTAAGGTCTACCCTTAAGCACATCCTGGCCAGGCTTCCCATGCTAGTACCAAACCCCTACATCTGAACAGAGCGTGGTTGCGGAATCGGATGACACTGACGTACTGTCCAAAAGAGCCTCCTACTCTTATGACAGACTATGAGCACTAATGATGATGATGATGCTGCTGTCATGTACCATAGCTCTAGTATCGTCTAAGCCTGCCGGTCTGGTAGCGACGGTCGACCAGAAAATACATTTGTCTGAAATATTTCAGATGGCAAGCAGGAACTTCAACGTGGAACATGCACCTACTGCCATGGCATCCACATCCAAGTTTGATTAATTCAGTTTTTTAAAAGACAGACATCATCCCCTTCAAAAATTCAGCCTACTCCAAGGCACTTGGTTTTGGCCATTTCCCCCATGTGGATAAATCATTTGCTTCACTTGTCCTGCCTGCTTTTCTCTCTTTTCAGACAAAGAGCTGCCTAACAAACAATGCAGGGCATCTGATTGCATCCTACGCAGGACACATGACAGCACTGCTTCAGCCAAAAGGCTTAGCAATTCAGCAGCGATAGTGGCCTTCAATTAGAAGGAACTGCAGGAACGCAGAGAAGCACAGATGGAGCTTTAACTGGGATTCCAAGAAACCAGTCTCAAACACTCAGCCCTACCGAAGAGGTGGAGCACAATATAGACCAAGATGCAGAAGCGCACCATATGCAGGCGGCGTCCCCTCTGCACCACAGCGTGCAGAGCCTCGGTCCTGATGGTGCGTTTCTGCATCTTGGGCTATGTAGTGAAACACTGTTTCCTTGAGCACCACCTTTCCAGCTGGAAAAGGTCAACGAGTGTTACACACTCTACGTAAGGCTACACACTAGAACATATTTTGACTCCCACACTTTAGGAGGGTCTTAAACATCAGCTCACAACCCTGCTCAAAAGCAAACCCTTTGCTCAGAAATCTCCTTGCTCCTGAAAAAACATGGAATTGAAGAAGTAGAACCAGCACAACAAAACTGCAGGATCTACGCAATATTTTTTGGTGCCAAATCTGAGATTTGAGTTCTACCCTTCAGCCTTTCAGCAAGTGCATAAGTGAAGCGCTAGCCCCCCCCCCCCCCCAATCGCCAAGCAGGTGTCAGGGTCCTGAACTACTTAGACGATTGGCTAATATGTGCAGGGTCACAAAGTCTTGGCACACACATCCATGGTCCCACCACCTCTGAGTTGGGACTAACAATGAACTTGGAAAATAGTTCTCTCAGTGTGTGCAGTTCCTATTTTCAATGAAGGCCTAGGAACGGTGGGTTAACTGCTTTGTTCAGGGGTAGAACGACAGATTTTTACCTTGTCAGCTCGGGGGATTCAAACCTGCAAAATTACAGTTAACTCGTCCAACGCTCTAACCACCTGCCTCTCATTGCACTCCAGGAGGAGCCTGCCTGTTACGCGAATGCAGTAAAGAAGCCAAGGTAAGTTGCTAGCTAGCATTAAACTAATCTTATAAAAACAATCAATCATAATCACTAGTTAACTACACATGGTTGATGATATTACTAGTCTATCTAGAGTGTCCTGCGTTGCATATAATCGATGCGGTAGGCATTCGCGAAAAAGGACTGTCGTTGCTCCAACGTGTACCTAACCATAAACATCAATGCCTTTCTTAAACTCAATACACAAGTACATATTTCTAAACATGCATATTTAGTTAATATTGCCTGCTAACGTGAATTTCTTTGTCACTTTTCTTGCAACAGAGTCAGGGGATATGCAGCAGTTTGGGCCGCCTGGCTCGTTGCGAACTGTGTGAAGACTTTCTTCCTAACAAAGAGACAACGTCGCCAAACGGGGGTTGATTTAAAAAAAAGCACAATATTTGCGAAAAAAAAAGCACAATATTTGCACAACTGTACCTAACCATAAGCATTAATGCCTTTCTTAAAATATATAGGCAGAAGTATATATTTTTAAACCTGCATATTTAGCTAAAAGAAATCCAGGTTAGCAGGCAATATTAACCAGGTGAAATTGTGTCACTTCTCTTGCGTTCATTGCACGCAGAGTCAGGGTATATGCAACAGTTTGGGCCGCCTGGCTCATTGCGAACTAATTTGCCAGAACGTTACGTAATTATGACATAACATTGAAGGTTGTGCAATGTAACAGGAATATTTAGACTCATGGATGCCACCCATTAGATAAAATATGGAACAGTTCCGTATTTCACTGAAAGAATAAATGTTTTGTTTTCGAGATGATAGTTTCCGGATTCAACCATATTAATGACCTCGTATTTCTGTGTGTTATGTTATAATTAAGTCTATTATTTCATAGAGCAGTCGGACTGAGCGATGGTAGGCACCAGCAGGCTCGTAAGCATTCATTCAAACAGAAATTTTGTGCGTTTTGTCAGCAGCTCTTCGTAATGCTTCAAGAATTGCGCCGTTTATTACTTCAAGCCTAAACTCCCGAGATTAGGCTGGTGTAACCGATGTGAAATGGCTAGCTAGTTAGCGGGGTGCACGCTAATAGCATTTCAAACGTCACTCGCTCGGAGACTTGGAGTAGTTGTTCCCCTTGCTCTGCATGGGTAACGCTGCTTCGAGGGTGGCTGTTGTCGATGTGTTCCTGGTTCGAGCCCAGGGAGGAGCGAGGAGAGGGACGGAAGCTATACTGTTACACTGGCAATACTAAAGTGCCCATAAGAACATCCAATAGTCAAAGGTATATGAAATACAAATCGTATAGAGAGAAATAGTCCTATAATAACTACAACCTAAAACGTCTTACTTGGGAATATTGAAGACTGATATGAAAGCTGGTGGTTCCTTTTAACATGTTCTCATGTTCTGAGCAAGAAACTTAAACACTAGCTTTCTTATATGGCAAATATTGCACTTTTACTTTCTTCTCCAACACTTTGCAATATTTAAACCAAATTGAACATGTTTCATTATTTATTTTTAGGCTAAATTTATTTTATTGATGTATTATATTAAGTTAAAATAAGTGTTCATTCAGTATTGTTGTAATTGTCATTATTACAAATAAATCAAACAATTTCTTAATTTAAAAAATATATATTTTATTTATTTATTTATTATTAGTATTATTATTATTCATTTTGTTAATTATTATTATTTATTTTTTTAAGTCGGCCGATTAATTGGTATCGGCTTTTTTTTGGGGTCCTCCAATAATCGGTATCGGCGTAATAATCGGTCAACCTCTAGTCAGCACCATGGACAAAGGCTCACATCGATGAGCTGGAGCTCAAGGTGATTCACTTTGCACTCTGGCACTTCCTCCCAGTACTGAGAGGACGGATACGGGACAGAGAACACAACCGGTGGTTTCACACATCAACTGCACCAGGTAACTACTGCTTTGGGCAAACAGACACCTCACATTCTTCAGAGCAATATTTTATTTATCAGTTATTTTACCAGGTAAGTTGACTGAGAACACGTTTTCATTTGCAGCAACGACCTGGGGAATAGTTACAGGGGAGAGGAGGGGGATGAATGAGCCAATTGTAAACTGGGGATTATTAGGTGACCGTGATGGTTTGAGGGCAAGATTGGGAATTTAGCCAGGACACCGGGGTTAACACCCCTAATCTTACGATAAGTGCCATGGGATCTTTAATGTCCTCAGAGAGTCAGGACACCCGTTTAACATCCCATCCGAAAGACGGCACCCGACAAAGGGCAATGTCCCCAATCACTGCCCTAGGGCATTGGGATATTTTTATTTATTTTTTAGACCAGAGGAAAGAGTGCCTCCTACTGGCCATCCAACACCACTTCCAGCAGCATCTGGTCTCCCATCCAGGAACTGACCAGAACCAACCCTGCTTAGCTTCAGAAGCAAGCCAACAGTGGTATGCAGGGTGGTTTGCTGCTGGCAAATACACCTGCCAGGGGTGGAGAATCAGGCAGCAGGCCTCTCTCCAGAGGAGGTCCACTTCCTTCAGACTGGAGGATATATCTCACAGTAGTGGCAATATCTGGGCACGATTCAGAAGGGCCGTTGCCAATCTGTTAGCATCGCAAGACTCAACCCATTGTCCTATGTTGTTCTCCATAAAGGGTCCAGCAGGTGTGTTCTCTGGAGTGATGAATCACGCTTAATTAAACATCAGGCAGTCAGAAGGACAAATCTGAGTTTGGCGTATGCCAGGAGAACGCTACCTACCCTAAAGCATAATGCCAAAATGTACACTTTGGTGGAGGAGGAATCATGGTTTGGGCTAGGCCCCTTAGTTCCAGTGAAGGGAAATCTTAAAGCTACAGCATACAACTACATTCTAGACAATTCTGTGCTTCCAACTTTATGGCAAGTTTTGGGACAGCCCTTTCCTGTTTCAGCATGCCAATGCACCCGTGCACAAAGCAAGGTCCATGGATAAATGGTTTGTCGAGATCAGTGTGGAAGAACTTGACTGACCTGCACAGAACCCAGACCTCAACCCAATCTTACACCTTTGGGATGAATTGGAGCACCAACTACAAACCAGGCCTAATCAACTAACATCAAGGCCTGCAGCAATGTTCCAACATATAGTGGAAAGCCTTCTCAGAAGAGTGGAAGCTGCTATAGCAACAAAGGTGGGACCAACTCCATATTATGCCCATGATTTTAGAATGAGATGTTCTATGAGCAGTTGTCCACATACTTTTGGTCATGTTGAGCGGCGCAGCGGCCTAAGGCACTGCCTCTCAGTGCTAAAGGCGTCACTACACACCTGGGTTCAAACCTAGGCAGAAGCTAGCCATGACCGGGAGACCCACGAGGCAGCGCACAATTGGTCCAGTGTCGTCCGGGTTGGGCCGGCAAAGATGTCCTTGTCCCATCACGCTCTAGCCACTCCTTGTGGCGGGCTGGGCGTATGCACGCTGACCTCGGTCGTCAGTTATATGGTGTTTCCTTCGACACATAGGTGTGGTTAGCTTCCGGGTTAAGCGAACAGTGTGTCAAGAAGCTGTGCGGCTTGACAGGGTCATGTTTCGGGGGAGGACGCATGGCTCTCCGTACGGGAGTTGCAGCGATGGGACTAGACTAACTACTACCAATTGGATAACACGAAATTGGGGAGACATGGGAGTAAATGTAAAAAATATAAAATAAAATGTAGTGTAGCTTGTTAGCTAGCATTATTAGCTAACGTTAGTTACACTATCAAAACATTACCATTACGAAAGTTGACCAAGTTAGCAAAAATGCATTGCTAACCAAGAAAACGACTAACATGTTAATGTAGCTATAAAGCATCATGACGTGTTTATATTAACTTGTTAACTGACGTTTCAATCATGGTGCCATTCAAAACAACGAGGCCTAGCTAGAGCCATCCCATCACCAGTGTTTCTTGCAAACCTCGTAACTAACGTTTGCTAGCTGTTAGCTAATGCTTGCCAACGTTAACTCAAAGACACGACAAACGTTTTACTCACCTGCTGATATCTAGCGCTTGGCTCAGACATCCTGATATGAACAGAGGAAATTCCTTGTATTTAAACAATAAATCAATTAGATTATCACCAATGTAACGTTATTCAATTCTGAAATTATAGCTGTAATGTAAACTCTTTCCTCGGGACACTGTCTCTGCTCAGGTCCCTCCCCTCGTTGTTTCTTCTTCGTCTTGTTCTTCTTCTTTGTGATTGGGCTGGCAGATCGCATCCAACGTTTAAGGTGCATACACCGCCACCTACTGTACTGGAGTGTGAGGCCAATCACGGCCTACTTACATCACCTTATCTTCATTAATCCTGTTCCTATAAGAAAGTGAAACAGAGTCCTAGACACCACTTCACTCCCCCCAAACTACAACCCTTTCACATAATCTCTCCCTATCTACTTCATACAGTTCACAAAATATCAACACACGCTCCACTGTTTCCTCCACTAAACACTCAGACCTGTTTCATGTCTCCTTATCATCCACAATGTTGCATTCAAACCTGCGATCCCAAACTGTAGTCTACTCCACACAACTTCCTCTCTCCTACATCCCATACTCCCCACCTCTTCCTTTACTGACTGGTGCGCACAATGAAACTGCCTTCCCTTACTACAAGCATCCCACTCCCTTTGCCAAAGACTGAGCCCTTTTGCCTGGATCAAGGACTTGACTTCCCTGCGGCCCAGCGGGACCTGAAAATCTACTCCCTCCCTCCTCACAGCACACTTATATCAAATATGTTTTATTTCTAAACCAAGATAGACCTCAAACTGTCGTTTCAAACGGGAACAAATGAGCCATAGTCGGCAACACAAGCAATGGGGTTAGCAGAACCAAGCAGGAGCTAGAGAGATCCTATTAGCGCATTCATTTGCACATTTCATATTAGCGCATTCATTTGCAAATGTCCTATTAGCGCATTCATTTGCAAATTTCCTATTAGCGCATTCATTTGCAAATGTCCTATTAGCGCATTCATTTGCAAATGTCCTATTAGCGCATTCATTTGCAAATGTCCTATTAGCGCATTCGTTTGCAAATTTCCTTTGGGGAATTCCTACTAAACGCACATTTTATTTGAATTAGCAGAATGTCAGCCAAAATCCATCTCGTTCCATCTTCTCCTACTGCCGGCCCACATGTTTGGTAGTGAGTGGAAACGCCAACCGGATGCTCACTATTACATCTGGTGAAATATCTATCTGCCTATGCTGCGTTCACATGGTACGAGATAGATGATGATAAGCAGCAAACCGGGTGCCATTGTTTTCAATGAGAGCACAACGGTAAATGCCATTGAAGCTTGCGGTGAATGCTGTCAGCCACCACTAGACAGGACTTGCCGCCAATGTTAGGATATTTCTACTTTTGTCGTCTGGTCTGCTGTCGGGTTGTTTTCTTTCAGATATTGATTTGCACCGATTGTTTACTGAAATCACCATAGCAACACGTACTGTCGTGTTTGCATTATTTTGCTGTCACTCTCTTTCTTGATTTCTCATCCCACTATGCTGACAGGTATGACGTTTTAGCGTCCCTCGTCTAAATGCAGCATTAGTCACCAAATCGGCCTTCTCATTACCCTCCACACCCACATGGGCAGGAACCCAGTAAAAGCTTACCACCACTCCTATCCTCTCCAATCCCATTAACAGACGGAGTGGTTTCACCTCCTCCACCCATCTCAAACCAATTGGCATCAACTTGGCCGCATACACTGACACATAATCAGTTAACCTGCTTACATACTCTAATATTGAAATCGGGGATATACACCCCTCACCCCAGCCTACCACTGACTGTAGCCTTTGAACCATCTGTATATGTCCTTAAAAACAAATAAAACCGATTATAATATAATAATAATATATGCCATTTAGCAGACGCTTTTATCCAAAGCGACTTACAGTCATGTGTGCATACATTCTACATATGGGTGGTCCCGGGGATCGAACCAACTACCCTGGCGTTACAAGCGCCATGCTCTACCAACTGAGCTACACAGGACCATCTATATATCTTTCCACACACCGTCTCACGTCCTCACCCCATTCTCTCCTGCCTTCAATCATGTCCACATCTACACTTGGTTTCGGAAAAAACCACGGAGGAACCTTCCCCAATGCAATTTCCAGCCCTCTCTCTCTCTTCCCCAGTCCATATTCTACCACCTTCTGCTTACCCACTCCTCGCTCTCAGCATTCCCCAGTTGCCTTGACTGCAGGATGTCCTTCTTAGCTCCCTTTCAACCTCGCCCAGTACGCTAATGCAAGTTTGTCCCATCTTATCCTCAGTGGCAGTTACCTACTATCCACCTGCAATGCCTCAACAGGTATCATTTTGAAGGCACCCACACATAATCTCAGGGCTCTTGACTGTATCCTATCCAGGCGCTGTAGTACTGTTTTGGCTGCTGAGCCATATACAAAGCACTCATAACACACAAAGATGACCTGATCAATGCCTGGTATATATACAACAATGTTTGTCTATACGACCCCCTATCCTGCCACTGCCCTCATGAGGTTCAGCACCTTCATGCACTTCATTTAAATATGCCCAGCATGTCTCTTCCACGTAAGCCTTTCATCAAACCACATACCTAAATACTTAAACTCAGACACCCTACCTATATCCTGACTGTATATTTACAACCTAACATATATACCTTTTCTCCTAGAATACACCATAAAGCAGGACTTGGCCACAGGCATCCTAAACCCCATGTTAGATGCCAATCTTCCACATCTTCCCCATCATTTAAAATAAAATGTGTTCATAACTGACTTGCCTAGTAAAATAAATACAAGGCCACACCCACTCACTGTCCCTCTCTTGCGAGCTTGTGACATCAAGACTCCAAAACTTGGTAGCATTTGCTATTTCAGCAGCCTGGTCTCACTCTTTACTCTACCGTCGGGCCCTCATACCACCCTCATGGAGTCTGTTTCTGACCGTTTGAGCAGACACATGCACATTTGTGGCCTGCTGGAGGTCATTTTGCAGGGCTCTGGCAGTGCTCCTCCTTGCACCAAGGCGGAGGTAGCGGTCCTGCTGCTGGGTTGTTGCCCTCCTACGGCCTCCTCCACGTCTCCGGATGTCTCCCATCTCTGGACACTACGCTGACAGACACAGCAAACCTTCTTGCCACAGCTCGCATTGATGTGCCATCCTGGATGAGCTTCACTACCTGAGCCACTTGTGTGGGTTGTAGACTCCGTCTCATGCTACCACTAGAGTGAAAGCACCGCCAGCATTCAAAAGTGACCAAAACATCAGCCAGGAAGCATAGGAACTGAGAAGTGGTCTGTGGTCACCACCTGCAGAACCACTCCTTTATTGGGGGTGTCTTGCTAATTGCCTATAATTTCCACCTGTTGTCTATTCCATTTGCACAACAGCATGTGAAATTTATTGTCAATCAATCAGTGTTGCTTCATAAGTGGACAGTTTGATTTCACAGAAGTGTGATTGACTTGGAGTTACATTGTGTTGTTTAAGTGTTCCCTTTATTTTTTTGAGCAGTGTATATCACATCATTTCTAAAGAATACTCTGGAATTGTTAACTGTCAACTCATCAACGTCGCACATCTGATTCAACATGATAATCAAAACATACATTCATCAAGCCAGTTTAAAACAAATCTAACCTAGGGAGAATTTGCATTCACACTTTAATCAATGTTTCCCAGCTTCACTTGCATATATAACTGGATACAGTTATGAAAGCCGATGACTGTGCGGCCCCCTCTGGTCTCTCCTACAAAGACATGCTCAAACCCCGAGGAGTCCGGCCTGGAGGAACATTATGAGGCTGGAACATAGAACACCACTGCTTTTCCACCCTCTTCCTGAAGGGATGATATTGAAGAGTAATGGGAGGTCATCCACCACTTAGATTAGCTTGGTGATGCACACGATGACATGATAGCACAATCTGCGGCTTCACATACGGTACAGCATAAGTGAAAATAGACTACTCTACTCCTAGGAATACACAAAAGCTAAGGGCAAGACAAGTCATTGTAATCTCAAATCATGTGGAGTCACAAGTTGTTGTTTTTTCCTCCCAAGTCTCAGGCTTGAGTAATTGGTCATATTTTCCCTAGATGTAATGATGACTATTGAACCTTCTGTAGCTCAGTTGGTAGAGCATGGTGCTTGTAATGCCAGGGTAGTGGGTTCGATTCCCGGGACCACCCATACGTAGAATGTATGCACACATGACTGTAAGTCGCTTTGGATAAAAGCGTCTGCTAAATGGCATATATTATAACTATATTTTGTCTAGTCATTGAATGAAACAGCAACAGGCCATTTTCATTGTGTCATATAGTAAGATAAGCTATCAAATTCTGACTAAGCGGTACAGAAACAGGCCAGAACAAGCCTTTGGAGACATCAATCTCAAGTTGAGTCCCGAGTCTCGAGGCTCCAAGTCTCAAGTTATTTTCTTTCCTGCCAAGTCAAGTCTCAATTCATCAAATGTGTGCCTTGAGTCGGGCCAAGTCTCGAGTCCTAAGTCCACACTGTATGCCCTTTGAAAAGACAGGCATAAAGACTAAATAAATGGGAGACTGAGGTGACAATACAGCCTTCTTTAATTGTAAATGGATTTCACATTGAAAAAACATAACCCTAACCAGTGAGGAGAAAACATTTAGCAGCCTAATGAAGAACTATTTTGCCATCTGAAAAGTAACAGTTACATAAGAGAAGAGTTTTATACCCACCCGCTAGTTCCTCGTCTGGCGTACAGCACAAACCAGATACGGTAGAGCTGCTCCTTGAATTCCGGTAATCCCTCTGGGGAGAGCTGTTTCTCTACTAGGTACTTATGTGCAATCTAAAAATGAGAGAAACATATGGAGACAATTTCAATCATGGGGTGTTGATTGACTCACTTTAGCTTGTAAAGGTTCCAACTTGGCCATGGTTCTCCCTGTGAATTGATGTGATATTAAAATGGTTTTTAACTTTTTCTGCATGCATCTGTGATTTGACTTATGTTCCTACTCACCAGACTAAATAAAGATACAGTATTCTTGTTACCGACCTCTCCACCATATGTTTTAACTGATAACTTCAGGGTGGGCATTCGAAGCATGCAGTCCAGAAACTTGTGGTTTTCTGCTTCCTCCTCTAGGGTTACAGTCTCAGGCTCACCAGTATCACTTTCATAGTTATCCAGTAGAGAGATAAAGGCTGGAAGAGGACATGCAGATCGGTTTCGAGGGTAGCATGTGTTCTGATCATACAAAAGGAATATTTTGTTTTGTCTATCCAATCCTCCTGGATGTCAGTACACATCCTGTTTGTATCATGTTCAATTATACTTGAACTCCTGCTACTCTCTACGTACGTAATACATTGCAGATATGAGAAGATTTCCAAAGGAAAATAATGGTAACACACAGGAAACGGTTGAAATCAAAAGTTCATAAAAATGGAAGCGCTAACTCTCACACCTCAAGCGTTTACCGAAGAAAGACTCCTTTTTGAAAATTCTTCCATCGACAAACGAGAATAGAGGATATCCAGCTCCATCACTGTCATCATTCATGTCAGCATTCAGTCCTGGCTTTCCCCTGCACAAAGCACAGCAGAGGAAGAGGAAATCAGTTACACATTACAAATATGTAAGCATTCCCACCAATGACCTAGGGATGAAGCTGTCCACTTTTGTTTAGAAACATTGTATCCTCTTGAAATAAATGAAGCATGACCAAGTGCCCTTTGAAGCTGCAACTAAACATTTGTTTATGTGTCAGGAGATTCCCACAGCAGCATGTTTTCACTGTACTTGCACTCTCCATTTATCTGTGGCACAGTGTCTAACATGCTATTGTGTCCATTAGAACAGGGATCATAAACTAGATTCAGTAGGGGGCCATTTTTTTTTCTTGAGCGGATGGTCAGGGGGCCGGAACATAATTATAAATCATTTGTAAACCAAAAAATGTAACACAAGAACCCCAAACAAATATATTTGACTAAAACATAATAATAATAATTTGAAACCTTGAAACATTTGTGTACGATCACATACAGTATATCTCGCTATTATGCATGGAAATACTTTGAAACAGATATACAAAATTAACATCACTTGGAGCTGATTTGCTGATGTTTTTACAGTCTTATGTCCAACAATGGGGGGAAAAAAAGTGATTTCTCAACAACAACAACAGAAATGTCTTGGGGGGCCAAATCAAAAGCGGGCCAATTTCCGGCCCGTGGGCCGCCAGTTGCTGAACCCTGCTTTAGGAAGACCACAACAGCAACAATATAGAGCATTTTAGGGGTCTGGATTTGTTCAATGTGCTGTGACCTTACTATTAGCAAAAACATACAAGTTATTTTGGAGTAAAATATATTTGCACAATCCGTCACGGAATGTAGTCAGTATTTTTTTTTTTTTTTAAAATGTCATCCACATACAGTAGTCCCGTTCGGATAGTTTTTCTACCTGCAGAGAGATCCGGTAGTCTGTCCCTGGTTTCAGTCTGTTGACGTCTTTATCCTATATTTCCTGCACCATGACTGACAGCTCTCGGTCAGCTTCAATCATGACGTGACTGGTTGGTCCCTCTGTCCTCTGCATTTTTTTAAAATCACATTTCTAGATAAAATATACACTGCTCAAAAAAATAAAGGGAACACTAAAATAAAACATCCTAGATCTGAATGAATGAAATATTCTTAAAATACTTTTTTCTTTACATAGTTGAATGTGCTGACAACAAAATCACACAAAAATTATCAAAGAAAATCACATTTATCAACCCATGGAGGTCTGGATTTGGAGTCACACTCAAAATGAAAGTGGAAAACCACACTACAGGCTGATCCAACTTTGATCTAATGTCCTTAAAACAAGTGAAAATGAGGCTCAGTAGTGTGTGTGGCCTCCACGTGCCTGTATGACCTCCCTACAACGCCTGGGCATGCTCCTGATGAGGTGGCGGATGGTCTCCTGAGGGATCTCCTCCCAGACCTGGACTAAGCATCCGCCAACTCCTGGACAGTCTGTGGTGCAACATGGCGTTGGTGGATGGAGCGAGACATTATGTTCCAGATGTGCTCAATTGGATTCAGGTCTGGGGAACAGGCGGACCAGGCCATAGCATCAATGCCTTCCTCTTGCATTAGGAGGAACGCAGGGCCAACCGCACCAGCATATGGTCTCACAAGGGGCCTGAGGATCTCTTCTCGGTACCTAATGGCAGTCAGGCTACCTCTGGCGAGCACATGGAGGGCTGTGCGGCCCCCCCAAAGAAACCCCCCCCCCCCCCCCAACACTATGACTGACCCACCGCCGAATCATGCTGGAGGATGTTGCAGGCAGCAGATCGTTCTCCACGGCGTCTCCAGACTCTGTCATGTCTGTCACATGTGCTCAGTGTGAACCTTTCATCTGTGAAGAGCACAGGGCGCCAGTGGCGAATTTGCAAATCTTGGTGTTCTCTGGCAAATGCACATTTGTGGCCTGCTGGAGTTCATTTTGCAGGGCTCTGGCAGTGCTCCTCCTGCTCCTCCTTGCACAAAGGCGGAGGTGGCGGTCCTGCTGCTGGGTTGTTGCCCTCCTACGGCCTCCTCCATGTCTCCTGATGTCTCCTGCTCTGGACACTACGCTGACAGACACAGCAAACCTTCTTGCTACAGCTCGCATTGATGTATCATCCTGGATGAGCTGCACTACCTGAGCCACTTGTGTGGGTTGTAGACTCCGTCTCATGCTACCACTAGAGTGAAAGCACCGCCAGCATTCAAAAGTGACCAAAACATCAGCTAGGAAGCATAGGAACTGAGAAGTGGCCTGTGGTCACCACCTGCAGAACCACTCCTTTATTGGGGGTGTCTTGCTAATTGCCTATAATTTCCACCTGTTGCCTATTCCATTTGCACAACAGCATGTGAAATGTATTGTCAGTGTTGCTTCCTAAGTGGACAGTTTGATTTCACAGAAGTTTGATTGACTTCGAGTTACATTGTGTTGTTTAAGTGTTCCCTTTATTTTTTGAGCTGTGTATATAGTTGAAGTCTGAAATCATTACATGTAACAGTTTGAGTTCATTAACATCCAGGTTTGATTGATACTATCATCCATCCAGTATTTTGCCATCAATGCAAGCTACTCATCAATCTGTCTCAAATATCACTAACCTTGTTCGGCTTTGGCCTGCTGTGTGTGTTTGGGGAAGCCAAGGCGATTCAGTCCTGTGGGAGGATTTGTGCGGGTGAAACTGGCCTGTTGAAAGCAGGTATCTTTATTTATAAAGACAGGGGGCGCTCCAACATCATGAGGTAGGACAGGGGCCATTTTAAAGGGTTAGCCACTGTCAGCAACTCTAGCCGTACTGACTGCTTTTGAATAACTTGCTACAATGTCAGCTCCCTTTTTTCTTTAGTACTGCATTGTGAATACACCACAAGTGTGTGTAGAAATAAGGTTATTGTGTATAATAAATAGGGCCTTATGAAAGGCATGGAGACCAGTCCAGAGCGGTTTATGATGAAGCACAGATTACAGCCCCCCCCCCCTCCTTGCTGCCATAACAGCCTCCACTCTTCTGAGAAGGCTTTCAACAAGATGTTGGAACATTGCTGCAGGGACTTGCTTCCATTCAGCGACAAGAGCATTGAGGTTGGGCACTGATGTTGGGTGATTAGGCCTGGCTTACAGTCTGCGTTCCAATTGATCCCAAAGGTGTTTGATGGGGTTGAGGTCAGTGCTCTGTGCAGGCCAGTCAAGTCCTTCCACACTGATCACGACAAACTATTTTGTGCAGAGGCATTGTCATGCTGAAACAGGAATGGGCCTTCCCCAAACTGTTGCCACAAATTTTGAAGCACATAATTGTCTAGAACGTCATTGTATGCTGTAGCATTAAGATTTCCCTTCATTGAAACTAAGGGGCCTAGTCCAAACCATGAAAAACAGCCCCAGACCATTATTCCTCCTCCACCAAACTTTACAGTTGGCACTATGCATTGGGGCAGGTAGCGTTCTCCTTGCATCCGCCAAACCCAGATTAGTCCGTCGGACTGCCAGATGGTGAAGCGTGATTCATCATTCCAGGAACACGTTTACACCACTCCAGCCGACGCTTCGCATTGCGCATGGTGATTTTAGACCTGTGTGCGGCTGCTCGGCCATGGAAATCCATTTCCTGAAGCTCCCGACAAACAGTTATTATGCCGACTTTGCCTCCAAAGGCAGTTTGGAACTCTGTAGTTGCAACTGAGGACAGACAATTTTTGTGTGCTGCGCCTTCAGCGGTCAGATTCTGTGAGCCTGTGTGGCCCTACCACTTCGCAAATGAGCTGTTGTTGCTACTAGAGGTTTCTACTTCACAATAACAGCACTCACCGTTAACAGGGGCAGCTCTAGCAGGGCAGAAATTAGACAAACTGACTTGTTGGAAAGGTGGCATCCTACGACGGTGACATGTTGAAAGTCAATAAGCTATTCAGTACGGGCCATTCTACTGCTGTTTGTCTATGGAGATTGCATGGCCGTGTGCTCGATTTTATACACCTGTCAGTAAGGGGTGTGGCTGAAATAGCCAAACCCACTACTTTGAAAGGGGTGTCCAATACTTTTGGCCATGCAGCGTATGTGAAAACAGTGTTTCTATGATCTGTGGTTAGAAAAATAAATTTAAAAAATGCTTCTCTGTGACATCACAGGGTACGATTCAAAATAAGAAAAACTGACTTAAAAAAACCTGCAACAAGTTTCTAGCCAGAGGGAGTGTTTTTTTTTGCCATTTTGCCACAACTTTGGAAGTATGCTTGGGGCCATTGTCCATTTGGAAGACCCATTTGCGCCCAAGCTTTAACTTCCTGACTGATGTCTTGAGATGTTGCTTCAATATATCCACACAATTTTCCTCCCTCATGAGGCCATCTATTTTGTGAAGTGCACCAGTCCCTCCTGCAGCAAAGCACCATCACAACATGATGCTGCCACCCCCATGCTTCACGGTTGGGATGGTGTTCTTCGGCTTGCAAGCCTCCCCCTTTTTCCTCCAAACATAACAATGGTCATTATGGCCAAACAGTCCTATTTTTGTTTCATCAGACCAGAGGAAATTTCTACAAAAAGTACAATCTTTGTCCCCATGTGCAGTTGTAAACTGTAGTCTGGCTTTTTTATGGCGGTTTTGGAGCAGTGGCTTCTTCCTTGCTAAGCAGTCTTTCAGGTTATGTCGATATAGGACATTGTTTTACTTTGGATATAGATACTTTTGTACCGGTTTCCTCCAGCATCTTCACAAGGTTCTTTGCTGTTGTTCTGGGATTGATTTGCACTTTTTGCACCAAAGTACATTAATCACTAGGAGACAGAATGCTTCTCCTTCCTGAGCGGTATGATGGCTGCGTGGTCCCATGGTGTTTATACTTACGTACTATTGTTTGTGCAGATGAACGTGGTACCTTCAGCCGTTTGAAAATTGCTCCCAAGGATGAACCAGACTTATGGAGGTCTCCAATTTTTTGTCTGAGGTCTTGGCTGATTTCTTTCGTTATCCCATGATGTCAAGCAAAGAGGCACTGGGTTTGAAGGTAGGCCTTGAAATACATCCACAGGTTCACTTTCAATAGGCTAATTGACATCATTTGAGTCAATCAGAAGCTTTTAAAGCCATTACATAATTTTCTGGAATTTTCCAAGCTGTTTAAAGGCAGTCAATTTAGTGTATGTAAACTTCTGACCCACTGGAATTGTGATACAGTGAAATAATCTGTCTGTAAACAATTGTTTGAAAAATTACTTGTGTCATGCACAAAGTAGATGTCCTTACAGACTTGCCAAAACTATAGTTTGTTGACAAGAAATTTGTGGAGTGGTTGAAAAACTCGTTTTAATGACTCCAAACTAAGTGTATGTAAACTTCAGATTTATTTATATATACAGAGCGGGGCAAAAAAGTATTTAGTCAGCCACCAATTGTGCAAGTTCTCCCACTTAAAAATATGAGAGGCCTGTAATTTTCATCATAGGTAACACTTCAAATAAATCCAGAAAATCAAATTGTAGGATTTTTAATGAATTTATTTGCAAATTATGGTTGAAAATAAGTATTTGGTCAATAACAAAATTTTATCTCAATACTTTGTTATATACCGTTTGTTGGCAATGACAGAGGTCAAACGTTTTCTGTAAGTCTTCACAAGGTTCACACACTGTTGCTGGTATTTTGGCCCATTCCTCCATGCAAATTTCCTCTAGAGCAGTGATGTTTTGGGGCTGTTACTGGGCAACACAGACTTTCAACTCCCTACCAAAGATTGTCTATGGGGTTGAGAGTGGGAGAACTTGCACAATTGGTGGCTGACTAAATACTTTTTTGCCCCACATATATACGATAAGCTTGAAATAAGCATGGTTTGATTGACCTAACAAACATTTTATTTTAGCTCCTAATGAACCAGAAAATCTGTAGCTATTTTGTTTGTTTATCAAAGATAACTCATTGGTCCTGCTTTGAAGGCTAGTGTACCACTCGGGATTTAATTGAAGTCAGAACCTTCCATGTAAGAATGTAAACATAATCATCAAAATGTATAAAAACGTATCATGTTAGTTCAGTACTTTTGGTCCAACAATGATTTGTGTTTTTAATCATTTTTGGATTCCTGTATGACTCAGCACTGGCTTCTGTGTTAAAGACTATGACAGCGCAGCCCTTGCACACTCTTGTGGAAGGAAAAGGCATTGTATGTTCTTGTGAGAAATGTTGAATGCTTTGGAGTCTCATCTCATCACTAGTTCATAAATGTCAGTTTTTCAGCAAATCTATCAGTTAATTTACTAAAGGCAATGAAAATAGTAAAGTACCTTAAAAATAAAAAAAAGGATAATTTTTACAAGGAGCACCTTTACAAGCATAGGAAATAGACCTGGCTCAGTTTCCCGATAGCGATGGAATTTAGGCACA